>NW_028230206.1:0-19000 GCF_053477565.2 Lygodium microphyllum | reverse complement strand
TCAATCATAGGAAGAGAGTTCTATAAAGATAAAATATGAGATTTTATAGTGTTTTATCTCAATCTTAAATTTTTTGAATATAAAGCAATTCAAAGTATGTTTTGAGGACAAATTTGTTATGCATGAAAAGTAAGAGGTCAATGGATCATTTAAAATAAAGGATGAGGACATTTTTAAATCACTTGTGCATTCCCTTGCAACCTTCCTATAGTTTTCTCAAAGTTTTGAATACTTCAATGAAAATATTCTCCTCCAAGTAATTTGAATGCAATTTACTCTTCTCACTTCAACTTTTCTTTTTGTGTCTTCTTTTGCTATGTGAAGCCACACATCTTAGGTCTTTCTCTTCATCTATTAGAGTGATCACATTTTATAATAATTTTGATATTGATGAGCTTGTGGATTTGTACTGTCATCTTCATTCTAACTGTGCTATGTTATAGATAAAGAAGAGAAGACTTGGAAACAAATATCTTGACATTTATAAGGGTCAAGCCAAAAGATTCAATCTCAAAGAATTAGGGATAAAAGACTAGGAAGTGCTTATATGAGATGCTTGCATGCACTAGAGTTATGCTTTTTGAATGGTCCCATTGACATGGCTATTTGCATTGAGAGTCACATGTCCACAACTAGCCCATGGACATGCCACTCCATAAACCAAATTCTAAGTTACAGGTGGATATGTCTCCTTCAAACTTGGAAGATCGGCGACCTATCAAAAGTACAGTTAAGAAGTCTGAGACATTCATGTTTTTATTGGTGAACAACTTTAGAAAGTAAGATTAAATATGTCCTTAACTAAGCAAGAGGTCTTCTTGTGATAAATTTCACACATCTCCAAGCATTACAAGATATCAATCTATAAAGCCTCTTCCACTTCCTCCTCTAGATGCTACATAATAGCAAATATCAAAATACAAACAATTGAGTGTATTTCTATTAAAGATTTATAGTGAAATAGAAAGATGCTTCTGACCTAATGTTTGAAATCACAAAGTGAACATCCTAATCTTCATGTTATTACATGCTTTTATGGACTTCTTTTATGATGAAGAGGTTCCAAAAATGGCATCAATGTTCATGGGTGAATCATAGAAATGCATAGATTTCTTATGTCAAAATTGGGATGAGAAATTACATTGGGTTACTTCCAAAGTACAACAAAGAGCTATTGTGTATAAATATATGATTGTCTCTCAAATTTGGAAATTAATTTTTTGACACGAGAAAGCATTATGCAAATAGAAATGTTATAGCAATTGATCAAGAATCATAAGTTAATACAAAAATCCTCTAATGATACAAGAGGTTTGGTTAGAGAATGAGCTCTTAGCATTACTCAATGTAAGAGAAAACATCTAGTTAAATCAAGTAAAATGAATGTAACAAATGAAAAAGGACTTGATTATGCATGACATCTATCTATTCAAGTGTAACAATGGCAACATAAGAAAATTTTCGTTAGAATGTAGCTTGATTATTTTAAGACACAAGTACTATCACTATTTAAATGAATGTTAAGTGTGTACTGTGGTTCCTTGAAAAAAAGAGAGATACTTCATGTATCCATGAAACAACTTGTCTTATTGCCATAGTTTATGGGGAAGGGATCACCACACATATGAACCTTTAGTATTTGTGATAAGTTGATATTACATGAATGCCATGCACATATGCCATTTGTAAACTCAACAAAAATTAGTGCAATTGAAATCTATTTCTTTAAACATATTGACTTTAGAACTTAGGCCAATGCCTTGAATTGATCACCAATTTTTTTAATTCGATTACAAATGTGTGGCCATGAAACATAATACTCTTCTTGGGAAGGAGCAATTGAAGTTGGTGCACCTTGCTCTTCTAGTTGCCCTAGGGCACCTTATTGTCTCCTAAGGTGAGGCACTTGTAACATCTTCCTCTTTTGGAAGTCGAGAAGCTTATTGGGTTTCTCCTAAGTTGACAAAATGTATGTCTATATACACTTGCAAGGTAGTTGATGCCAATGTAGAGTACCACCATGGTGCAGGTTGGGTGGTGTAACATGGTGGCGGAGACAAATTCTTGTCCATGGTCGTAATACAATTGATAAGGTTCTCTATCATCTCACATTGTCCTATCTAAATAGTTTGTCAATTTCAAAACCTACACAGAAGTGCACACAAAGAGATGAACTAACAATGTCTAATGCTTATGCTAGGTTGATAAGGAAAAAACATTAGCACATTCACATTGTTGGTATCTCTGTGTGTGCATGTGTGTGTGTGTTAAGAACTGCCTTACATTGTCAATGTAGTCAAGCATGGAACATTGTAAATAATAATTTACAATTAGACTCTAATATGATCTACATGGCAAGAAAAATAATATCATGGCTTTAGATAATAAAAAATTAAACTTGAGACGAATCAAACAAAAACCCTCACGAGTGGCCACTACCTTTCATGGTATGCCATGATTGAAAACTTTATCGTCTCACATAGGAACTAGAGGTGGGCATCCACATAGGAAGTTTTCTCTAAATCAAGAATTAAAGAGGTGTCCTATCTAAGAAGTGCACTCTTAGTTGAAAATCAAATGGTAGATTCCTTATAACCAAGCTATACAAAATAATTACCAAATGTCACTCACTCTTAATGAGAAACAATGCAAATCACCTTTAATCAAAGGACATCACATAATGGCTATCACCTCTTTGTCATCAACTTATGTATATTTGTTAATATTGTGACATTCTTCTTTTCCAAAGGGAAGTAAAACAATTGTCCTTCTATAGAAAGCAAACATCAAACTTTGGACAAAAAAATTCCAATGCAACCAAACTCTTGATGTGCCAATTTTCTATCTCTCATTTGCGAATGCTTTCTTTGCATACTACTTCAAAATTGCTTCTTGCCTCCTCTTTAATAAGTTTAGTCTCATTGTATGAGCATGCAGTGGATCCTCAATCACATGTATGATCTTCTCTACAATGCTCATAAAAAGTTTGGCTTTATGCGCACGGGTGAGCCTTTGGCTTTTGTGCATTTTGATGTATGTGGTCCCATGCCCTATCAATCATTGGGTGGCATGAAAAACTTTTTGACATTTATTGATGATTATTCCTATAAGTTTTGGGCTTCTCCTATTAAGTAGATTTTGTATGTTTTGGCTAAATTTCAACGCTTTGTTGCTCTTGTTGAGAGCCACCTAAAATGTTTAAGGTTTGACAATGGGGGTGAATATGTATCTAAGGCATTCTCTAAAATGCTCTACATCTTCATATTAGTTATGCTAACAAGAAATGTAGGACCTTCTCACACCTGCAACTTAGCAATCATAAGGAAATGGGATTTATGAGAATCATACTAACCTTGTGTGCATGGACAAGTAAAATGTAGCCTAAATAAATTATATCAAGAAGTCTACTATGATATTCTAGATCACCCTAATGTTACAGCCTACCATTGCATGTCAAGGTTGGTCTGCATGAGTTTCTTTTACCACCCAAGTGAATGGTTCAAAATCACAACATGATTCTACATTCTCTTTATCTTCCTTGAGACACAACTAGGCCACTCATATCATTGCACATAAACATTCTCTTATTGGATGTTGGGCCTTTATGCTATGTGTATGGATCCCTTGCTAAAGGAAACTTGCTAAAGGGAACTCTTGTAATCTCCTTTGTACGAAAAATTTGCATGAGATCGTGAGATAGTGAGATGATAAATTAGTGAATAGAAAGCCAAAAAAATGTGATTGAGGGTTGCAAATGTGTCTTGTTGCATTGTGTTATTCTTCACTAGTAACTCAAAATTCCAAGCAACACAAATAGGGGGTCCCCAATGCTAGCTAGGGGTCTTTATTGCTTCGTATTAGTCCTAATGCAACATTATGCAACTAGGTTTTCAATGGTGATGAGGCCCCATATTGCATTGTGTTGGTTTAGAGCCAACACAATGTGATTAGAGTCCCAACAATCTTGAAAAGTACACACCATACATCACTTTGAGCATACATTATGTCTAGATCAAACATAAGGTGATTGTTAGTCCTAAAGCATGCGTAGAGCCAACAAAATATGATGTTGGAGTCCCAATGGTGCAAATAGCCCATATAACATAGTATTGGTCTCAAAAGAATAAAGCTAAGCCTTGCATATGAAGCCACACAATGTGATGATGCATGAGGAGATGAGTGAGAGAGAGCTTACTATTGTGAGAGTGTCTAATGGGGGAAAATGTCACTTGTGCTCTCTTCTTCACCGAATGAAAAGGTTCGACTTTTGAGATGTTATTAAATATGATCTTTGTGAGGAGTGATATTATCATCCATGTCATGCCGCACACCCATCACATCATATCACACATATGCAACCTCATATCACATATGTATGCCATGTGCATATGTTGCACTTGGTTATGTGCGTGACTCTAGATTTCACATCTCTTCATGTGCTCTATCTACGGCTCCTTGATTTGATCATGTTCTTAGAAGTGTTGTCATGCTGAATTTCATTGAGTATTGACTTGTTCTAATCAGTAGTGCAACTTTGAAATGTTGTCATGTTGAGTTTCATCATGTTCTTAGAAGTGTTGTCATGCTAAATTTCATTTAGTATTGACTTGTTTTTAAAATATAGTGCATTTAGAAGTGATGCAATGAATAAGAGTTTTCATTTATCTAAAGGGAAGAGCCCAAGTTCAATGGACTAGAATCAATTCGCAAAGTTTAGGAAAAACTTAAAATTTTTCTCGAGGTAAAGCCTTTATGAAAAGTTCTACAAGGTTGTCTTATGTTGGCACATAGGCCAACCTCATCTCTGGTGCACGTAGTTCTCACGCTAACATTATGATAATGCACCTCAATACGCTTAGTGCAAGTATGAAATATTGGGTTCTGCATGCACTACAAATGCACTCTAGAAGTGAAGAGGTTGTGTTGCAAACTAATGTACTTGGTTGCACCACTATCAAAGTACCACATATCTGAGTCCTAAATTGACATGCAAGAATCATGTAGAAAAGAGGCAAAATGGCAGTGTGCACAAAATGTCCATTTTATATATTGCAAAACACTTGTAGATTTTGAATTAGCAAGAGAGGCATCTACAATAGCTATACTAGGCTATTTCTTTTTAGTCTCTTTCATAATAACCAATTTAGGATAGTCCTCAAGATCAGGATCTCCAACCTTACAATACCTATACAATGTTTTTATCTGCCTTATTTGTTTGAATAGTATTTGTAGATTTTTGTGTACTAGTAGAAAATATACTTTTTCCTTTGCCTTTTTGACTAGCCAGAAATGATTGATTTGTAACATGCATATATTGAACCGATTTTGTTTAGGGTGGTCTTCTTGCAACAATACATAAAGCATATCCTCAAAATGGAAATCATTGGGATTGCCTTTCATATCAAACAAAGAGAAGAGAAAAACTATGATAAAATCAAGAAAACCATTAAGAACAAGATGTACAAATGAACTATTTAGCAAAAATCTCATCTATAACAATTCCATGGTGTCCACCAGTGCTCATGCATCACTAATTACAAATAGATCCAAAACATGCAACATCCTCAATGTGCATTTGTGTAGCAGTAGCAACTTCCATAGCCACAATTAGTGTACATCAATTCTATGCACAATGTTCCACAACTCTTTTACAACCAATGTATGACACATCATATAACTTTGTAGTGGACAGTTGGCTTCATCCAACTTTTTTTCAACAACTGACATACAGAGTACATAATTGTTGCTAGCCCATAGCGATTGTTACACTTGATGAAAAATTTCTCTTAATAGAGGAAAATATACATAAAACCAATGTATGCTATATAGCATAACACAAAGTAGACTGTTAAAGTCTTAACTTGTAGAAATATACATTGTCAATTTCTTTTTACAAACATATAAAAATAGCGCGTGTAGTACTAGCAATAGTACAAGCAAAGCTTGAAATGGGAATTGGAGAGGAATAAAGTGAAGTACTATTTAGCTTATGCATGCTTTTATCAAACGTTACCCTAGTTGGAGGAGATGAAGTAATGACTGTTGTGACTTTCCAAAAGCTAGAGCTTGCTCTAATGCCAAATGTTGGATTTATGTTATAAGGAAGTATATATACAACTAAGAGAAGAAGAAGCTTGAGATCACATAACACAAGTGCATTGAGAAGGATCAATATCAAAGATTTACAAGACTTTGTTTGCTATAGAGTGAATAGGCATGTATACGAAGTCAAGGAAAAGAGAACTCCTAGTACGAAAATGGAGTGCCCCATTGCTTCATAAGTGTGTTCACACACATCACTATCAAAATATTCCAATAAGCACTCTACTTCCCTACTCAATTCTCTTGCTCCCTTCATCTTTGATTTCACATCCTCCACTCTGCCTCCCTCCACACAATGCTACACCCTACAATTAATGAGACTTTTTTGAGGGGACTAACTAAGTGAGAGGGGGAAATGCAACATGAAAGAAGGGGCAATCTAGAGTATACTTGTGCTATTTGCCCATAGTTGATAAATTTTATAAATCAAGAACACTTGGCAAGCAAGGGTTTGCTTAAAAACATTAGGAGGCTTGCTAACATGCAAGAAATGGTCGGTGTGGTGAATTGACATGTCATTTGTGCATGCAAGATGTCAACATTGACTTCTTACATGGCATGACTCCATGCCTTTCCTCCATTCACTCATATATATATATATATATATATATATATATATATATATATATATATATATATATATATATATATATATAGAGAGAGAGAGAGAGAGAGAGAGAGAGAGAGAGAGAGAGAGAGAGAGAGAGAGAGAGAGAGAGAGAGAGAGAGAGAGAGAGAGCATTGTGTTTTTGATACCTCCAATATCTCTCTTGTGAGCAGCACCTTATTGTCTTATCATTGAAATAATAAAGAATGAATTTATACATATATAGTTAGGGTTAGTGAGTAAGATGGGCGACAAGCCACATTGGCCTTTACCCCCAACAAACCCCTACTTAAAGGCCAATGTTTCTTTAAAGGAGACAAAAGAATAAGAGAATGTGTGAAGTAAATACATGTGAGTTATCCTTACCCAATACTTATCCTTTCTATAATGTGTAAACTTTTTAGAGGACAGAGTCTTTGGTGGTAAAGTTTGTAAGATTATTATAAGGACACACTTTGATAAGCCCAACTCGCTTGTCCTCAAGAGCCTAACAAGTGAAGTGATATCTTGCTTTTATGTGCTTGATTTTCACATGAACCACAAGATCCTTTGCCAACATGATGGCACTTTGACTATCATTGTGTAACAATGGTATGTCTTCACTAAGGTCAAAGTTTCCCATTAGGTGAGTAAGCCATATGACTTTTTTGCATGCCTTTGTGGCTACAATATACTCAAATTCAATGATAGATAATACCACATATCTCTATAAATGAGACATCCATGAGATTGCACCACCATACAAGGTAAAAACATATCATGTGGTTGACTTTTTGTTGTCAACATTCCTTGCATAGTTTGTATTTGTATATCCAAGTACACAAGGATATATCTCTTATACCACTCAAGTACCTCAAGATGCTTTTCAATGCATCCCAATGCTTCTTGCCAGGATTTGGTATGTATTTTCTCACTATTCCCATTGCAAAGGAAATGTCCAAGTGAGTGGTAATCATAGCATACATAAGATTGCCCACACACGATGAATATAGAACCTTAGTCATTTCAAACCTCTCCATATCAAATTTGGGACAATTATTAGTATTAAGTTTCACATATGGAGAAAATATAGTACTAATTACCTTCTCTTCATATTGAAACTTTGTAAAGCTTCACTAACACAATCCTTTTGGGATATATAGAGCAATACCTTTGCTACTATGAAGCTTAGATGGTGATCTAGATAGATGATAGGAGAAGAGCTTAAGGCTAGTTGGAAAAACTTTGACTAGGTAAAATATAGATTGATGATGAATTTGGAGGTGTCTTTCCTAGTTGGCCAGGAAATATTCCAAATAATATTCCATTTATCATTGGCATAGGGTGCTATACCATGACCTTAAAATAGGGGTCCCTAATAACCACCACACCCTACAACTTGGTGTTTTGTGCCTCAAGTTGCTACCATCATAACTACTCTATCTAACCCAAAGGTTGGATCCACAAAGGTCACCTTTTTTTTGCCATCTAATCACAAAGACCTCATCTAGCATACAAGTTAGGGATAAACCAACATCAAGGCTTGCATATGGCTTCTCATCATAATGGGAGCCTTACAACTTAGAGCACCATGGATTAGAAGGGTGAGGAATTGGGCATATCTAAAATATGGGTGGTAAGTTAAGGTGAAACATCTGAGAGGCGAGTGAAGGGGGAACCATGTTGGAGAATATACAATATCCTACATGTTATGAAGGGTCATATCCTAGTTTCCAATATGTGTCCATCTCCCTTTGACTTTAATGGATCCTCCTTTATAGATCCGCCTTCTTTCCTCACCTACCATCCACTTTATGGATCTACCTACCATTTACTTAATGGATCAACCTAGCATCCACTTAATGGATCCACCTACCTCCCACTTTCAGGATGCACCTACAATCCACTCTATGGATGCATCTACTATCCACTTTATGTATCCACCTTTTTCTCACCTACCATGTTGACCTCTTTATGAGGTTATTGTGTATATAAATATAACATAGCTATAGAGTGTGTTGTAAGAGTTGTGAGAGTTATCACATACCTCCTACATTTATTGGCCTCCATCCAACATCTATCTAGATCACCACCGAAACTTATAGGAGCACATAGGTGGATAAAGCCTTTAGCCATCACTTGTATCCATTCAGTAAAAAGAGAAAAATATTTTTAATTCATTCTCTCTTATACTTGTGTTTGTTGCTATCTTAGACTATGTTCTATTTTCTTACATGGTATCAAAGTGTCAGGCACTTTGAGTAACAACTTTATACAAAAAAAATTCAGCTTTGGTTGTGAAAAAGTCAAGAATTGATGTCAACTAGTGGTAGCAATAGTAGCGGAGGGAGTAACAATGTGAGTACATCAATACAAACCTTACAAATTTGTCCACTTGTCTTCATGGAATGAAAACTAGATGTAACAAACTATATCTTATGGGAGTTCAAGATCAACAACATCTTGGATTTATCCAAGCTTTTAGATACAATTTTGGGGATTGATGTTAAACCACTTTTATAGTCGTAGATTCAAGAAATCCTAACAACCAAATTCCACATGATCCATCTCTTCTTTGTGCTTAGAAAGGAAGAAATGCAGATGCACCTTGTGGCATCATTACCAGTGCGCAAATGCACTTTGTAGCATCGTTACTAGTGCATTTGATTCTGCTCTCACAATCATTTGATACACATCTAAAGCTAGCCAACCTAGGGATCTATTGAGATGTTAATATAAGATAGGAAACCAAACTAGTATTCAAAGCCTAGAGAATAATCTTGCAACATGAAAGCTTTTTGATGGAGAAGCAGTAGAGGTCCTCATTGCATGGATTAAGAACTTGTGCGATCAAATGGCAGTGGTTAGGATAGCAAAGATGATTGAGGAGTTGGCTAGGAGATGCATTTGAGTTCCCCCCTAATTATGATGGCCTAGTCACAACATTGAATACATAGGTAATAACTCTTGCTCTTACTTGTGAGGAGTCTTAGCTCCATATTATTGGAGGAGGGGAGGCAACTAAATAGTTGTAATGGAAGCAATGTTAGAGATGCTACATTCACAACAAATACAAAGCTAAAGGTGAGAAGAAGGGTGATTTGTAAAAGAAGTATATGTCTTTTAGCTTCATGGTTTTGTTAACAAAGCATGTAGATTAAAGTAGGTTTGAAGCAAGGAACTTAGGCTTGGTATGAGGAAATACATGCATCCTTGACTATACATAGCTTTAAAAATAGTCTAAGTGAGAGTAACCTATATGTTAAACATGAGAATGATGTGCCTCTAATCATTGAGGTTGATGTCAATGACATGATACTCATTTTTCCTAATGAAATAAATATTGCCCATTTTAAGGCCAAGTTGAAATTGGCTTTTGACATGCCACTTAGATGTCAAAATTGGGCTTATTTTATCATTATTATTTTTAGTTTCAAACAAGGTGATGGAGAAATTATTTTATGCCAAACAAAATTATTTTGAGTCATTATTGGGAGAGATTTACTCTTGAGGATTGCATGCCTATTGTTATTCCTATGAAGACAAGCTTGAAGTTGAGTCTTTATGATGTCAAAGATTGCTTTGATATATTTCTCTATCAACAAGCTTTTGAATGCTTAAATTATGTATATTCAAAGGCTTGACATTTAGTTTACAATCTCACAAATGAGTATGTTTATGCATAGCCCAAACACAAAGCATTGATAGATAGTGAAGTGTATCTCGCGCTATTTGAGTTATACTTGATATCTTGGGTTGTTTTATCCCAAAGAGGAATCTGATTGCTTGTTTACATGCTTTTTTAGATTCTGAAGATTGAGCTTATCATTATGGTACTTGTATATCTACATATATGGTTTTTTCCTTATGAAAGAAGTAGTAAATTGTGGCCACCACTACTAGTTGGAAAGTTGAGTATAAGGTAACTGCTATGGCTACAATTGAGTGTGTTGGACAATAGTCTACTACCACCATCTTCACTCATAGTTGGAGTACATTAGCAATTGCATGGAGCCTATTGTTCCATACTCACACTAAGAGCCTTGACGTGCATTATCAATATGTCAAGGAGAGACTCTTTGTAGGAGAGACCAACTTGGCCTATGTGCCAACAAAAGATAATCTTATAGATATACTCACAAAGCCTTTGCCTTGTAAGAAGTTTGAATCTTTTTACAAAGCTTTGGCCTTAGTTTCCTTTGTGGATCACTCATGGTTCATTGGGCTTGGCACTTCCCTATACGTGAGTGCTAGCTCTTATCATTCCATGCGCGCGCATGCCCACACACACACACACACACACACACACACACACACACACACACACACACACACACACACACACACACACACACACACACACACACACACACACACACACACACACACACACACACACACACACACACACACACACACACACACACACACACACACACACACACACACACACACACACACACACACACACACACACACACACACACACACACACACACACACACACACACACACGTAGATGTTTCTTTCTTTGTAAATAAATATATTTATCTTCTTATAAATAGTTAGTATGTGCTTGATCATACAAAAAAACAAACACCTTATAACTTAATACAATAACCAACACATAATGTGAGCTATGCATATTAATGTTGTGCAGTATATTGCAAGATACAAAGTATGACTTAGGGTGCCATAAAGTTGAAGTAAATAATCCACCTACCCACGCACAGATACACACCTCCACCCACCTGCCTACCCACCTAGCTATAGATCCTTCATTTTCCATTGTAAATCATTGTGGCTTTTCATCAAGTTTTAATCTTTTCTCAATTGTATCTAAGCAATGCATGACCCTTAAAGTGACATCATTATTGCCACCTCCTCTCATGTGTTGAGCGCATTGACCAATTATTATACATAGAGCAATACCTAATACAAAACCATTGTTCTTTACACCAATTGACTTGACATGCTTGTTGATGACTATAAAGCATTAAGCTGTATACAAACCATTGTTCTTTACGCCAATTGACTTGACATGCTTGTTGATGACTATAAAGCATTAAGCTATATACAAACTAAAATCAAAGTTCAATTATGATAGACAACCTATTATACATATGAAAACAATCCTCACCTGCAAACTTATCATTTGAACCCTTAGGTTGGAAGATTTGTAAATTAGTGCATGAGTCAAAATTACATATAGTACCATATTCTAAGCTCATCTACATAGAACACCTTCAAGCTTTTAACATTAATAATCACCCCTCCAAACCTCTCTTTGTCTCTGTCTCTATCTCTATCTTTGTCTTTGTCTCTGGCTCTTTCCTCTCTCTCTCTATCTGTATCCAACATTTAAGGTGGATATATGGGCATAAGGAAAGGAACTAAAGATTGTTTAATGAATTCTTAATCTTAATCTCAATTCAATTACTAAATCATAAACAATTAACGATAATACTTGTGTGCAGAATAGCAAGTTATTGTTACGAACACTTTGATAATACAATTATGGGTAGTGGTGGAAAAAAACACAACGACGAAAATTTGAAGATGCTAGAAATGGAAAGGTATAGTTTTGTGTGCCCTAAGTCTAATTGGTGTGAATAAACCTAATGGCTAGGTTGAAACCCTAAGATACTTAATAATAAAAGTACGAATACACTTTCTATCTCTCTCTCTTTCTTCACAACATGAGGGCTCATGATGCCACTATGGTTGGTTGAGGAAATGGACAATGCTATCACTCTACCATCCTCCTCCTCTTTTTCTTTCTTGAAATAGTCTTACCTTGTAATAAACCTAATCATGGAAGCTATTTTCTACTATTGTACACCCTTAGCACTACTCAAAATCAATATGTATGCAAGTTGAATCAATGGGATCATCCCTCTCTCAAGTATACTTAATTGCCATGCTTCCATCTCTCATAGTAGTTATAACTAAAAAGAAAACATCTATTTCAAAAAATACAAGCAGAAGGTTATACACACATATGGATATCTCATACATATAGCTTCTATATTGTAGCATCCTCTCGCTGTTTTCCCTTATTAATATTGACAAACATAGTTGCACATCTACTCAAGTAGGTATTTACTTTGCTTCCAATGAAAAAAAATATGTGCAAGCTAAGGCATGGCATCATCCTCACTTAGGTACACCTAGATATCATGCTTTCATCTTGTATACGAATTGATAACAGACACACATTTTCTATAAAATGGAAAGGCTTGCACTTGACAAATCTTTTAATGAAGGCATTGCAATATACCTAACCTTCACATGTGTACTTCATTGTATGTGGGAATTAGAGGAAAAAAATCATATAAGACTCTTGCCTTATGTATATGAGCACCCAATTCAAAGAAGCCTTGTACAAGACTAGTTCAGTTACTATCATTAGTTAATAAGCTAGTATAGGTTGGTTAGTTAATTTATCTGTTAGTAGTTAGGACTTCTTAGGGTTGTTGTCTTAAATCTTCACTAAGCATCATTTTAGGGAGCTAGAGTTGAGATTTTACTTTATGGCTAGAGGGGTCGAGCCTAGCTCCCCCTCATCTCTAACTCTCTTTGAACCAAGTGCAGCCATTAGTTTGCTCTTAGTCTTGATAATTATAATATGATCATCATGGCACTCTAGTCAAAGTAGAGTGAGGTTGGTAGATTATGTAGGCATGGTCGATGTAATGGTCTTGGTGAAGGGGATGATTGAATGGTGATGGTGAGAGTTGGTTAGGGTGGAGACAAGGAGGCCAAAGGTTGTCGTAGGTGGAGAAATTTGTAGGAAGAAATTGCAGTCCACCGACTGTTGATGGGTCTTCAAGCACTTTGTATACCTGTCATATTGTTGTGTGCTCCTTGAGAGGCATGTCTACCAATCTAGTGCTATGTGAAGTGCACCTGTTTTGTAATTGGAAGATGGGTTGATTTTTGAGTATACTCGAAATGTTGTCCCACTCTAGAGGACCAAGTTGGTGTAGGATTAGGTGTAGTGCTACACCTAGGGTGACGGGCTATCAGGCATGCTTGAGTCCTTATGCCCTTACTGTGCCCTAGGGTTGTGGTGTGGTGGCATGGACTAGGGGACGGACCGTAGGTGTTGTGAGCATGCTATTATGCTTCTTTTCTTTTTCTCTCATTTATTTTTTTTGCGATGAATACTTTGACAAGTAGTCATGCTGCTTAGGGCTAGCTTGATTGCATGCTGGAAGCACCCCATGTTGACCATATATTCTTTTAATGAATTGCATAGCTACAAAAGCGACTAAAGGTAGAAGGAATGTGTACACAATGCAAATTGATTGTCCACCATATCCTTTACTAGCTCAATACAATACGGAGGTAATAGTATAGCTCTAAAATAAAGTTGTATCATCACCACCTAGTCGATATTTGTATTCACATAAAAAAAGAGTGGCAAGAGTTGCTCCTTATTTGGTATGATGGGCTATTGGAGTAATGTGATGAGAAGATGGAGATAGTTGCAAGTGGTGATAAAGAAAGGATTGGGATAGTTAGTGAATCTTCTCACAAAAATGGTAAAAGATGGGATGAGGTCAAGGGGCTGGAATAGATAGGTCTTTTTCTTGTCATTGGCTCTTACATTGGGAATTTGGGGAAAGTTATACCTACCATATTCTCCTTCCTTGTATGTGTTGCCATCTGGATGAGTAATGGAGTGGGTTCACCTTCAAGATGTTGCTAGAGTAAACAAAGGCCTTTCAAGCCATCTTGTTGTTTTCTAGGATGGGATATCTCCATTTTGGCTATCCTAGCCAAGCTTCCCATGGTTTCATGGTAAGGTATCTGCTTTTACTTCCTATGGCCTAATAAGATTCCTTAAAGGCTTCTATATCAAGTTGCCCTACCCATTTTTTTTATATGCTTTAAGCTGCTTGGATGATTTGCATTGTGCATGGGGGTAATGGCTCCTTGAACATGTTCCCTTCATCTGATTTGAAGTAAAAAATTACTATATTGCTAGATTCCTCCTGTGCTTGATATTTTTGTTTTGTCTCTTCTTCAGGGTTTACTTGCTATGCTTCGACTAGTAGTTTACATAGGAGGGGAAAATCCATGACATTCTGTGGTTGTGCCCTCAACTCCTCAATCATGGCTTCATAAGCCTCTTTTTGTTCTAGGTTTTCCTCCATCAGTTGTTCCATTGATTCTCCAAAATGGAAGTTTGGCATATCAAGAAAATCCATGGGTAGTGTCATGGTGGCTGTTGGTGACTCGAGGACAATGGGAGGCTCTAAGGGACTCATTTCTAGTTGCATGAGGAGTATTGCTTTTATCTCTCTCTCCCCATATTGTTTTTCTTTCAGATGATAGATCAAATCTTCTTTGATGTGCTTTGTAGCCAACAAATTGATTCCTTGAATATGTTCCAATCCTGAAGCATGGAATTACTTTTTTGGAGTTGATTTTGGAGGTCTTGTACCCATTCCTCTCATTGGATGATGAACTTCCTATATGTTTCATGTGTCTTATTTAACTACTCTTGAAGCTCATGCCTACTCACAAGAGCTTTTAATTTATCCTTCTTGAGCTCTTCACATAGTTTTTGCAAAGATTCAAGACCTCCTTTTGTGATTACTTCTGCAATCTAACCCTAAGTTTTGGCAAGCTCTTCTTTGTGAGCTTGCTCCTATTTGGTCTTCTTAGGAGTCCCTTTCATGGTCTTTGCCTTGGCCAAGTCTATGACCTCACTTTGCAGTCCTTGTATGGTTGTTATGAGGTTCTATAGTGTTGTTGCTTCGATAGTTTTTGAGCCTTCACTAATCTTCTATTTGCCCTTTTTTTTCCATGTTCCTTTCCTATTCTTTTGTGATTAGGAGCTCTTTGGCAAGTTGTACTAATCCCTCCATCTTCTTCATATCCTTTCTAAACCATCTACAGACCAACATAATCACGGATCCTTGCCCACTTGTCTCCTCCTAAGATGTTTCAAAGTATGAGCTAGAATGTGTTTCTCCTCTTTCCTTCCTTTTCTTGCTTTCTTTAGTGTAACTTCCGAATTCCTCCCCAATACTTGCGGTGGTGGTGGTTAGTCAACATATCCTAGAGGTAGGACATATCATAGGTGAAAAGAAGTGGACCCTTCTCTTGTGGAGGAAGTGAAGAGAGGATCCATCCATGCCATAGTGAATAACCAAGATTTGGGACATCGATTTTCTATTATTCAAATCCCAATAGATTTTCAAGATACTCCTTTCTACATTCTTACTGATTGTGGAGCTATCCATTTGTTAATCTTCCCTAAGTGTGCCAAAATGATAAAGTTAGACTGGGAAACTTCTAGTAGAACTAGTGAATGGGAAGGAAGCCCTCTCAACACTAGCGGTTAATAATGTAGAATTTCAACTTGGAGATGAAAATACCAAAACAAACTTTGGAGTCACGCCCGTAGGAGTTTATGATTGTCTTTTAGGGATGGATTGGGAAGTTCCTAATTAAGCAAATATACATTGTGGAAAAGGTCAAGTAACATTTAGGAATCTCTTTGGGAAAATGGTTCAATCACAAAGAAAGTGGGGCAAACCTAGAACCCAACTAGCCAATCGGATCTCTATTAGAATATGGTTAGTGCCGTAGTCGCTCCTAGATTGTCGGGTCTCAACCCTCGAGTTAGTAGGCTCTATTGCCCTATCCACTTGCCTGGGGATCTACTGGGGTGTCCTACAATTAGTGTTTGGCCCTACAAGGTTTGGGAAGGTCAAAATATGCTAGAAGATGATGTTATGTTCTCCTATCCAATTTGCAAGCTTTGGTCCGATTCCCAGAATCAAAACGTCCGATTTTGGATTGTTTGAGTCTGATTTATCCAAATCGGAGGGTTAGAGTAGTCCGATTTTTGGATTGGCCATTTGATTGGACAATTTGATGTGTCCAATTGTGAAAATTGGATGACTTTTGGGTAGTGGGACAATCCAATTTTGGGAATCAGACATCTCAGTCGACCATGACAGTGAAAATGGGTGTAGACTTGATGAAAATCCAACACAATGCTCACAATGCTTCCTCCTAGTCCTTGGAAAGCTCTAGGATCAAACAACAAGGGGTTAGCAATCAGACCAACTCACCTATAGCAGCCTGTGAATGTGTCAGGTCACATGAATCAAAGCTCTCCTTACCTCCCTGTTGCCCTACAATAAACATGTCCAGCTCTCTCTCTCTCACCTTAAGTGTAGCAATGAGTTTCCCTTTGCTCTTTTTGCATCTTAAACCCCTTGTCATTTATTATTCCACTCCCTCCTTCTCTCTTTCCTCTCTTGATGCCTTGAAGCCCCTTTTTCACCCTGTTTTACCTTGTTTTATAGCAGTAATCCTACTATTTGTTTCTCTGTTTTTCCTACCTAAATGCATCCAAATCACAAAAAAGCACTTAAGTTGATCTAACCTACTTGCATAAACCTAAAAAACCAAAAAAACTTACTCACAAAAGAGATCAAATGCCCTCCGACTCCCTTGCTTCCTACCTATCTCAAGCATCGCTTCAAGGCAAACCCTACTCCAATGCTCGATTTGGAGCATGCAAGCACTCAAAGCTTGAATCCATTGGTCGCACCAATGGAACCAAAATGTGGGAGCCCTTGCTCAACCATGAAGATCCATGGACTGCTTATTGTTTCAAGTGTTTCAAGCCAAGTGCAATTGCTATCTCTCACATAGCTTTGCGTACTCTCACACCTACGTGTAGCGAGCTTACCTTCATGCTCGATTGAGTTGCCTCTGTCAAGATTGTGGGAGAGAAGGAAGGAGTCTCACTTGTAGCTTTCTTGCTTGCACAATGGGGGAATACACACAAAGGTGGAGGCTGAAAACAGTTTTCCTCTTCTTAGTTGTGTAAGCCAAAAAGAACTCTAGTACATAGAAATAGAAGAACCCTATATATGGGTCTCAAACCAAACTCAACTAACTAAGGTGGCATACTAACTGAGCCACGAACTAGAGTAGATAAGGATAGCTGTCATCTAGCTATTATTCATGGATGGTGTACCAACCGCATCTGCAACTAACAAGTCGGTGACATAAATGCACAACGGTCACCCTGGCATATCATGAGTGGAGCTCGATATCTCAACACTCCCCCTCGAGCTCAATCCCAATTTTTGCACACCAAGCAGGTCTCTGAACTTGCGCAGCTTCTCTGCGCCCAATGCCTTCGTGAATATGTCAGCTACTTGATCCTTTGTGCTGACATAAACTAGATCAATAAGACCTAGTAAAACTCTCTCTCACACATAGTGATAATGCACCTCAATGTGCTTTGTTCTAGCATGATAGACTGGGTTATTTGCCAAGTGTATACTACTCATGTTGTCACAATAAATGACAACTTGCCCATCTGTAGGCTGATGCATATCATAAAGTAGCTTATGCAACCAAGCTACCTCACATGTAGCCATTGCTGCACCCCTGTACTCAGCCTCTGTGCTCGACAAGGCAACTGTAGGCTGTTTCTTGCTACTCCAAGTGACTGCAGCACTCCCAAAAGAGAACACATATCCACTGGTAGATCGTCTATCAGAAATACTACCAGCCCAATCAGCATCAGTGTATCCATACAACTATATCTGAACCCCAGTCTCATAAAGTAGTCCATACTGCAATGTGGACTTCACATACCTGAGTATGTATCTAGCCGCATCTAAATGCGGTTTTCTTGGAGCCTGCATAAACTGACTTACCAATCCAACAGCATAGCTCAAATCTGGCCTGGTAATAGTCATATAAATCAAACTTCCTACTATGCGTCTGTACATAGTAGGGTCTTCCAGAAGCTCACCTGCATCTGCGCTCAGCTTCACATTCTGCTCCAAAGGAACTGAAATAGGCTTACAGCCTGTCATCCCATATTTGGACAGCATGTCCAATCCATACTGCCTCTGCAAGAGCCATATCCCACTTGGTGATCTAACCACCTCAATGCCCAAGAAATAACGCAGCTCTCCCAAATCCTTCATCTCAAACTTCTGCTTCAATAGCATTTTCACATGAAGGATATCTTCATCACTATCACATGTGATAATCAAATCATCAACATAAATGATAAGTAGCATAATACCTTTCTCTGTTTTTCTCACATAAAGTGAAAAATCTGCTTTGGAAATCTGAAAGCCAATAGTGACAAGATATTGTCCTATCTTGTTAGACCATGCTCTAGGTGCTTGCTTCAAGCCATACAAGGATTTCTTCAACCTGCAAACAAACTTAGGATGACCAGCATGCACATAACCTGGTGGCTGCTCCATATAGACATCTTCTTGCAAATCACCATGCAAGAAGGCATTCTTTACA
>NW_028230204.1:0-19064 GCF_053477565.2 Lygodium microphyllum | reverse complement strand
AGCCCATGTGGAGCAGCAGCAAGTTCAGCACCAACAGGGCAGATTGCATCATTTTTTTCCAGGCTGTGAGCACTCATCTACTTCAACTCCACACTTGGCCATTGCTTCTTGCTCTCTACCTTGATCAAGAGGGCTATAGACTTCATGTTTGATGTCATTCAAGCTTTGGGATTTTGGTCTTGATCATTTGGGGCTGATTTCTTCAGATTTGGGACTGTCATAAACTATCATAACAGGCTGAAAACAGGGCAGCACCATTGGCATTAGCATTTGTTGCTTATACTCCATTCCGGTTGTGCTATTTGATGCCCGTATGCGGTCTACATGATGCCTAGTGCCTTGGGAATGTATGCACATGATTATGCCATGATTTTGGCTTGAAATATTGGCTGATTTGGGACTACTATTTACTGTTATACAGTGCTGGAAATAGGGCAGCCACACTTGGCATCGGCATTTGATGCTTATACTCTACTCCCGTTACCTTATTTGATGCCCGTATTGTCAAGAATCGCGTGGTGGAGGGGATTGCTCAAGATGCTGCGCTGAACACACACAGAATGCACAAGGAGAAGCTCACTCAAGAGACAAGAAGAGAGATGGAGGCCCAAAACGTTTTCTTGCTGATTTCTTCTTCTTCTTCCACACACTTACAATGTACACAAAGTATAGATAAGATACAACATAAAAGGAAAGTGGCCTACTAAGTCAAACAATGCATAACCGACTCTACTAGTCGACTGGCGCTATAACTATGCCAGCTGTAAATAGGTGTAACAACCTGAATATAATAAGTAATGAGTCAGTGGCCATGTGAGAGTCATAATGACCACCGACGTGCTAAGTGTAGACGTGTGGACCCATCTAACCAGGCGGTCCATCATCCATGTCCACATGTGTTGAGCTTGCCATCTCAACACTCCCCCTCAAGCTCAACTGCATCTCTGCAACTCCAAGTAAGCTTCGAAACTTTTGAAGCTTCTCTGTACTCAATGCCTTCGTGAAGATGTCAGCTATCTGATCTTGTGTGCTGACATACACCAAGTCAATCTCACCTGCTAGTACCTTCTCTCTCACAAAGTGGTAGTGTACCTCAATATGTTTTGTCCTGGCATGGAACACAGGGTTCCTAGCCAACTGTATACTGCTCATGTTGTCACAATAAATGACAACTGGACCTTCCACCTGGACATCCAAATCAGCCAATAGCTTTTGCAGCCATACTACCTCACATGCTGCAACAGCAGCACCTCTATACTCAGCCTCTGTACTCGACAAAGCAACTGTAGATTGCTTTTTGCTGCTCCATGCAACTGCTGCACTACCAAGAGAGAACATGTATCCGCTGGTAGATCTTCTATCATACATACTACCAGCCCAATCTGCATCTGTGTATCCAAACACCTGTACATCTATACCTGCCTCATAGAAAAGTCCATAATGTAATGTGGACTTCACATATCTCAATATGCGTCTGACTGCATCCAAATGTGGCTTTCTGGGTACTTGCATAAACTGACTCACAAGACCAACAGCATAGCTCAAGTCTGGCCTTGTAATGGTCATGTAGATCAAACTCCCCACTATCCTCCTGAACATAGTAGGGTCTTCTATCTCATCCCCAACATCGGCACTCAGCTTTACATTCTGCTCCAACGGGACTGAAAGTGGTTTGCATGCAGTCATACCATACTTGGACAACATATCCAAGCCATACTGTCTTTGGAACAGCCATATACCATCATCACATCTGATCACCTCAATGCCAAGGAAGTACCTTAGCTCACCTAGATCCTTCATCTCAAACTTCATCTTCAAACAACCCTTGACTTCAGCAATCCCACTATCACTATCACCTGTAATAATCAAGTCATCCACATAGATGACTATGATGACCAAACTGCATCTCCTTTTCTCACATAAAGTGAGTGATCAGCATCAGAAACATAAAAACCAATATTGACAAGATACTCTCTAATCTTGTCAGACCATGCTCTAGGTGCTTGCTTGAGCCCATAGAGTGCCTTCTTCAATCTGCACACATACGTGGGATGCTCTAAATCTTCATAACCTGCTGGCTGATCCATATACACTTCTTCCTGCAAATCACCATGCAAGAAGGCATTCTTTACATCCATTTGCTGCAACCTCCAACCTTTGGCTGCTGCCAAAGCAATTACACATCTGACAGTTGCCATCCTAGCAACTGGACTGAAGGTTTCATCATAATCTATGCCATATGTCTGGGCATAGCCTTTTGCAACCAGCCTAGCTTTGTACCTGCTAATAGAACCATCTGCATTGTGCTTAATCTTATAAACCCACTTACATCCAATAGCTTTCTTTCCCTTTGGCAATGATACTAGATCCCAAGTCTTATTGGCCTCTAATGCAGCCATCTCCTCATCCATTGCTGCATCCCAATGAGCATGACCACCAGCCTCCTCAAAACATGTAGGCTCAACATCCTCAACTAGTTTCACCATATAAGCATAATGGTGAGCTGTATAACTCTCAAAACCAAATCTTTTAACAGGGTATCTCACCCTGCTAGACCTGCGTACCACTGGATCACTCAATGGAGTCTTTGCATTAACACGTGCTCTCTGCACACCTGGAGTCCTCACTGAAGGAATGCCAAGCTCATCATCCAAGCTCTCTGAGCCACTGGAGTCTCCATCAAGAACTGCATCAATGCCTTCTGACACTTTATTCTTTCCTTTGTCTTTACATGTAGTGCTACTAGATGCACCTGAAGATGTAGAGGTACTCCTTAGTCTCCCAGACCAAGGACTACCAGATGATGTCTCTGGTCCACTAAGAGTTCGTGATTCTTGCTTTTCAGCCTGCACATGAGTGCCATGATCATCATCATCATCCAATGCATCACCACTAGATGCATACCAACTGCTCATTTCATCAAAGATGACATCCCTGCTCACTCTGAACTTACATGTGACAGGGTTGTAACAGCGATACCCTTTCTGCTCTAAAGAGTATCCAATAAAGACACACTTTTCAGCCTTTGGATCCAGTTTCTTCCGCAATTCATCTGGCACATGAACATACGCAATGTAGCCAAATACTTTCAAGTGTGAAACATCAGGCTTCTTACCTGTAAAACATTCTTCGGGAGTCATACCATGAACTGCAGCTGTGGGAGTTCTGTTCATAATATAAACAGCAGTATGAACAGCCTCAGACCAAAAATGCTTAGGCATATTCTTTTCAGCCATCAAGGCGCGTGCAACTTCTGCAATATGCCTGTTTTTCCTTTCTGCAACCCCATTTTGCTGTGGGGTATACCTGCATGTGAACTGTCTCTTTATCCCATGAGACCTCAAAAAATCACTGAACTCATTTGAGAGGTACTCTCCCCCTCCATCTGACCTCAAGCACTTTACTTTCAAGCCTGTTTCTCTTTCAATTGCAGCCTTGAAAGTTCTAAAGTGCTCAAAAGCTTCACTCTTTTCCTTCATAAAATATACCCACAGCTTTCTTGAACAATCATCAATGAATGTGACAAAGTATGAACTGCCTCCAAGAGATACATTTTGTGTAGGCCCCCAAATGTCTGTATGCACAACATCAAGGATATTTCTGCTTACATCTCTGTCATGTGAAAAGGGTTGTCTTGCCTGCTTACCAAACTGACATGCTTCACATACCTTCTGAAATTCTGCAACTCTAAATGTAGGCAAACCTGTAACCAACCCTTTGGACTGCATTAATTTCAGCCTTTGTACATTTGCATGTCCAATGCGTTTGTGCCAAATTTCAATGTCTGCAACAACACCTTTTCCTTTGGCATACATAGCCGCATTCATAGTAGGAATTCCAGCATCTAGAGTGAACATACGTCCAACTCTACTTCCCTTTGCTACCAACCTGCACTTGTCATTGAAGTCTTCTACAAAGCAGCCCTTTGCATTAAATCTGACTTGCAGCCCTTGCTCTACCATTTGACCGACTGACACCAAATTCTTTGTAATAGATGGCACATGTAATACATCTGAAAGACTCTTTGTCTTACCATCATGCAAGGACAAGGGAACTTTTCCAATGTGTGAAATTGGGTGGCATGAGTCATCACCCGTCTGCACATAACCTGCATTCAGCAAATCCTGCATCTCTCCAAACCATTCTGCATGGCTGGTCATATGATTGGATGCACCTGAATCGACATACCAAACATCTTCATGTGTTCCCTTTCCTGTAACAGCATTCAGCATATGCTGCATAATAAACAAACGTTCATTTTTGTCTTCATTCTGTCGTGAAGACGATGCATAGTTTCCTTGTTGCAACTTACCACTCCGAATATCATCTTTCTTGGCATAACATTGGGCTGCAATATGACCTGTTTTGCCATAGTAGTGGCACACAATACCAGAGTTGTTAGAACCTCTGTTCTGCCATCCACCTCTTCCTCTAAAGCTCCCCCTGCCTCTAAAGTTACCACGACCTCCTGAAACCTGCATATCGCCAAATTGCTGATTCAATCTGTTTTGCTGGTTATCACTACCACGTCCTGTACCATGGCCTCTTGAAGAGAACCTGCCACGTCCCCTTCCAGAACTGGAGTAGAAAGCTTGGACCTGTTCACCACTTCTTTCAGATGTCTCACTCTGCATGTTGATCTCTTCTATGATCATAAGGGAGACCAATTCATCGAAATCTGGAAATGGCTTTCTGACATATACGGAAGTTACAAAAGACTTCCAAGCCTTTTCATTGTTAAGTCCACCCAAGGTAGACGACACCAAATCATCATCATCGGGCATTGCATCAATCGCTGCCAATGCATCTGCAATGCTTCTTACTTTCAGTGCATACTCATTGATAGACATCTTCCCTTTCTTCAATGTATTCAACTCTTGCTTGAGTTGAATCTTTCGTGCCTTTGTATTTACAGAAAACATATTTTCAAGTGTGGTCCAAGCTGCATATGCATTCTCTGCATTTCTAATGTGTCCCAGCATGTTATTGTCAATTACTGCAGACAACCAATACATGACCTTCTTGTCTTTTGCATTCCATTCCTTTCGTGCCTTTGTCTCTTCTACAGTTGGAGGATCACTCACCTCCGGCTCCTTTTCTTCACCTGAAACGAACTCGTAGAGGCCTTTTCCAATAAGAAAGTTCGTGACACGGAACTTCCATGAAGGGTAGTTGTTATTGTCGAGCTTCTCAATGATGGGGCTTCCACTATTCTCTGCCATTATCACAATAATAATACCAAATAGCAAGCAAATCTTCTGCAACCCTCGACCTGTAGTACACAGCAATTCACCAGATAGCCTTTTTCACTGTCTGCTCAACAATACATGCAATCTGCAACCAGTTTGCAGATAAACCTTGTGTTTACTCACTGGTAAACACCTTTGAACTTACAGATCTGAAATCTGTAACCTGCGCACCCACGTTCGGTCAATACAGTCGAAGTCACAGTGTACCCCGAAACTGCTGTCCGCAACCTTGCGGCTCTAAAACGGGCCCTGAAATGGCCTTAAATGCCCAAAATCTCTGTGGGAAATCCCTAAAGGGTTAATCTGCAGAATACACAGTGCTCTTCGCGCACACCAAATCTCACTGCAATCTGAGATTTTTGCTCTGCTCTGCTTCCGGTGCCTCCACAGGCACTATCCAAGAGAAGGAGTGGAAGAATGGGAGAGATTCTTACCCGTAGCTTGCTTGCTCGAACCTTGCTTCTTCTCCTTTGCTTCAACCTTCGAAATCAGCCTCTCTCAGTGGTGTGGCTGTGATACCATGTCAAGAATCGCGTGGTGGAGGGGATTGCTCAAGATGCTGCGCTGAACACACACAGAATGCACAAGGAGAAGCTCACTCAAGAGACAAGAAGAGAGATGGAGGCCCAAAACGTTTTCTTGCTGATTTCTTCTTCTTCTTCCACACACTTACAATGTACACAAAGTATAGATAAGATACAACATAAAAGGAAAGTGGCCTACTAAGTCAAACAATGCATAACCGACTCTACTAGTCGACTGGTGCTATAACTATGCCAGCTGTAAATAGGTGTAACAACCTGAATATAATAAGTAATGAGTCAGTGGCCATGTGAGAGTCATAATGACCACCGACGTGCTAAGTGTAGATGTGTGGACCCATCTAACCAGGCGGTCCATCATCCATGTCCACATGTGTTGAGCTTGCCATCTCAACACGTATGCGGTCTACTTCCTACCCGGATGTATTGGGGATGTATGCATTTGGTTTGACCATGATTTTGGCTTGAATTCGGGGCTGAAATCTACTGTTTAGAACAGTAAATACATGCTGGAATAACAGTGGGCTGAAGGTACTTTACATGCTTTGGCACTTACCTATCGATACCGGATGTATGCTTTGAGCTTTGGCATGATGTCTCTGACATTTGGGGATGACTTGGAGCATATGTATGAGATTATGGGATGCTTTTGAGCTTTGCATTAGCTCCGTCTTCACTGGCATTTGGACCGACTTGGCATGCTCGTGGACCGCCTATGCCTCATGTCTCTGCTTGACAGTTAGGCTTTTGCATTACATGCTTTGGTTCGTGACATATGCTATTTGGTTCGTGTATGCCATACCGATATTTGGAGCTTGGATTTGGATGTATTTGAGCATTCCTGGCTTACTTGATCACTGATCTTGGTTGCTATTTGGATGTCATTGAGTTGACTGAGAGCTTATTTGGGCTTATGTATTGCGTCATGGTTCATACAATCGGTGCTTCATGTATGTCATGCTCTCTTGGATGCGCTTGATGCGTTGGCAGGGTCACTTATCACTGGTGCTTTCTCTTGGGTTGTTTGAGCTTCTAAGCTCACTTTGTACGCCTTTTGTGCCAGTGGGAGCATTTTACATGCTTGCTTGACCTTTGACAGTTGCATGCTATTGGAGCACTTACATGTATTTGGAGCAGTTTATGTCTTGAGCAGCTACATACGCATTGAGACTTTCGGATCATACTCCGATCTTTATGGATATGCATTGACACTCTTGGTTCACAGGATGCTTATGAGCTGAGTCTCATATTTGGATCTTTCGCTTTCAGCAGAAACCTATTTGTGTTAGGTTTTAGCAGTTTACAGGAACACTTTGCCTAGAGTGTCTGGGGGTGTGCCTTTCACTGGCAGATGTTATTTTGACATGCTTCGGTGTTGAGCTCATGTTCTTTTCACTGTCATTGGCCTTGCTTATGTCCGCTTCATGCCGGCTTTGGACCTAGCATTGTTTGCTTGACATTGGATCCTATTTTGGGACAGTTTGCTCTCTAGACTGCATACCTGCAATTTATTACAGCAAGCAGTTATTGGTGGACTGAGGTGTACTTTTCATGCTGAAATATCCTGATTTGGTGTACCCCACCTAGTACTAAGTGGGCAGCAACTTTTGGCACACTTTGCTCGCCCTTTGGACCCCATTTTGATCATTTTTGGGCAGTTTTTGCAGTAAAACAGCAAGCAGTTTTGGACTGTTTGGGCATTTCCAGCCTGCATAATGGCGTCATCTTCACATGATAGTGCCATATTTAACAAAGTTGGATGGTACCAACTACTCTTACTAGAAGAGTCAAATATGGCAGGTTTTGGTGCAGAAATCTCAGATTAAGCCACTTCGGTTGAGTGGGGAGCAGCCTGAAACTATGGACAATGACGACTGGCTTGAACTTGATGAGCTATGCAAGTCCACGATTGTATTGTCTCTCACTGAACAGGTACATTATAATGTATTTGAGGAAGCACAGAGTGCATGGGATCTATGGAATAAGATCAAGAATCTTTATGATAAGAAAAGTCCGACGAGTCAGATGTACTGGTTGAAGCAGCTTATGGATCTGCGCATGAAGGATAATGCGACTATGTCTGCTCACTTGAGCCAGTTCCATGCTATACTGAAGAGCCTGACTTCGCAGGATATCACCTTTGGAGAGGAAGTAACTCCTCTTTTCTTGCTTGGGACTCTGAATGAGTCATGGGATGTATTCCACACTGCTCTTTGTGCCTCTAGTGCTACTCTAAAATTGGCAGATGTTGAGAGTGCTCTTCTTCAGGAAGAGGTGAATCGCAAAAACTTGGATGCCTCTCGTGGTAGTCATGCTTTGACAGTTAGAGGCAGGAATGACAAGTATGACCGTGGTAATGGCCGTGGCCGTGACTCACAGAAGGGTCGGTCTAAATCTCGTGGCAAGTCGCGTAGTAAGTCGCGTGGGCGCAATGCAAATGTCACTTGTCATCATTGTGGGAAAAAGGGCCATATTAGACCACAGTGTCATGAGTTGCACAATGAGAAGCACAAGGATAAGGGGAAAGATAAAGTGCAGGAGAAGTCCTCTGATCGCAGCATAGTACCTGCGAAGTCCAGCATCAAGATTGAAGAAATTAATGTCATGCAGACCAAGGATTCCGATGGTAGTGATGAGTTCATACTTGCAGCTAGTTCTTCTGATGCTTCACACTTGACTGAGACACCTAGTATGTATGCATAGTGCTGGTTATTGGATTCAGGTGCGTCCTTCCATGTGACGCCTTACCCTGAGTGGTTTCACTCTTACTGTACTGTATTTGGATCAGTCAGACTTGGAGATGACAGGTCTCTTGATATTGTGGGCTGTGGAGATATTCAGTTGCAGTTTTCCACTGGCAGTTCCTTTTTGCTTAGGGATGTACGTCATGTACCTGCGCTTACGTGCAGTCTTATGTCTGCAGGACAATTGGATGATGCAGGGTTTCATGTTTGTTTTGGGGATTCTGCCTGGAAGATTACCAAAGGCAGACTTGTGCTTGCTAGAGGCTCCAAGGCTGGCAGCCTCTATCCTCTTGTTGTATCTGGGTCTTCTATAGACCATGTTTTGGTAGTGGGCTCTATCCCACATGTATCACTTTGGCATGCCCGTTTGGGGCATATGTCTTTGAAGGGAATGAAAATGTTATCTGGTTTACAGTATCTTCCACCTTTGGACTATGCACATTTTGACTCGTGTGATCATTGTCTTTATGGTAAGCAGAATAGGTCTACGCATAAGAAATCGGGTAGGCCACGCATGAGTGAGCCCTTGGCATTAGTGCATTCCGATGTTTGTGGGCCTATGCCTTGCATGTCTATGGGTGGCGCGAAGTACTTTGTTACCTTCATTGATGATTTTTCTAGGAAAGTGTGGGCTTATCCCATAAAGCAAAAGTCCGATGTCTTGGAAGTCTTTCAGCGTTGGCTTGCTCTTGTTGAGAACCAGACTGGGTATAGGCTAAAATGCCTTAGGACTGACAATGGGGGAGAATATGTCTCACATGCTTTTGAGCAGTTTTGTGATGACAGGGGTATTAAGCGTCAGTTGACTGCCCCTTACACCCCCGCCCAGAATGGTTTGGCTAAGCGCATGAACAGGACTATTCAGGAGCGTGTCCGCTCTATGCTTAGCCATGCAGGCCTACCACAGAGCTTTTGGGCTGAGGCAATTAGTACGGCGGTGCATGTCATAAACGGATCGCCTTCCAGTGGATTGGATTTCTAGGTTGCAGAGGAAGTTTGGGCTGGTAAGCCACCCTCTTATGCGCATCTCCGTGTCTTTGGATGTGAGGCATTCTGCCATGTGCCCAAGGACAAGAGGAGTAAATTGGATCCAAAGAGCATTAAATGCATATTCCTTGGCTATGGTGAGTCAGGAGAGATGGGCTATCGCCTATGGGATCCGCAGGCGCGCAAAATAGTACGCAGCCATGATGTCGTCTTCCATGAAGACAAGATGCACAGGCAGCCTAAGAAGGTGGTTGAGATCCGCAGAGTGATCTTTCAGGAGGAGCCTAGAGCTCCAGCACAGCCAGTAGTACAGCCTGCAGTAGTTTCTCCACAGGGCCAGGGTGTTGAACAGGCAGTTAGATAGGCAGCAGAGCCTGTGGTGAGACGGTCTGCTAGAGACAGACGTCCACCTGACAGATTTCAGCCCTCTATGCATTATGTTTTGGTTATAGATGCAGGAGAGCCTTTCACTTATGATGAGGCTATGCGCAGGGGTGACAGTCACTCCTGGGAGAGGGCTATGCAGTCTGAGATAGACTCCCTGCATAAGAATGAGACTTGGGATTTGGTTGCCTTGCCTAAGGGCAAGAAGGCTTTGCCATGCAAGTGGGTGTACAAGCTGAAAAGTACCCCTGGACACCCCAAGCCGGCATACAAGGTAGATTGGTAGCAAAGGGTTTTAAGCAGGAACATGGTGTGGACTTTGATGAGGTCTTCTCTCCTGTGGTTAAGATGACCACCACCCTGCGCTTAGTCTTGGCTTTGGTTGCACAGCTTGACTTAGATCTATATCAGATGGATGTCAAGACGGCTTTTCTACATGGGGACTTGCATGATGAGATCTATATGGATCAACCTAAGGGCTTTGCAGAACCTGGTAGGGAGCACCTAGTGTGCAAGTTGAAGAAGAGCTTGTATGGCTTGAAGCAGGCACCTAGGGAATGGTATCATAAGTTTGATGCCTTTGTGCAGTCACAGGGCTACATCAGGAGTGCTATGGATCCGTGTCTTTACACGAAGAAAGCCCGTGATGGCAGTTTGCTTATCTTGGTACTCTATGTTGATGATATGCTGATAGCAGGGAAAGCTCATGATGAGCTAGATGCTCTTAAATCTCAGCTGAAGAAGAGCTTTGAGATGAAGGATTTGGGACAGGCCTCACATATACTTGGGATGCGCATTAAGCGCGATAGGCATCAGGGGCTTTTGTATCTCTCACAGCGGGAGTACATTCATAAAGTCCTGGAGCGCTTCCGCATGCAGGACGTAAAGCCTATTGGCTATCCATTACCTTCTTATGTGAAGGTATCACAAGCCGATTGTCCACAAACAGATGAGCAGAGGGCCGAGATGGCCAAGATCCCTTATGCTTCAGCCGTGGGCAGTTTGATGTATGCCATGATAGCCACTCGTCCAGATATTGCACATGCAGTTGGTGTTGTGGCACGCTATATGGCTACACCTGGCAGCAGACATTGGGATGCCGTGAAGGGTATCATGAGGTACCTGAAGGGCACAACAGATATGTGTATTTGCTATGGCAGCCAGGATACAGGGGTCGTGGGGTACACTGACTCCGATTATGCAGGACATGCAGATAGTAGGAAGTCCACTTCTAGCTATGTATTCACCTATGCTGGACGGGCTGTCTCTTGGATGTCCAGGGTTCAGAAGTGTACGGTTTTGTCTACCACTGAGGCCGAGTATGTTGCAGCCATTGAGGCTTGCAAGGAGGCCATATGGTTAGGCCGTCTAGTTGCTAACCTTGGGATTGATGCTACACCTACACTGCATTTGGATTCTATGAGTGCAATTCAGTTGGCTAAGAATCCGGTCTTCCATGCGAAGACGAAACACATTGAGGTGAGGTATCACTTCATACGTGGTGTCATGGAGGACAGGTCTGTTGACCTTGTCAAGATCTCCACTGATGAGAATCCTGCAGATCTGCTCACGAAGAGCCTCACTACTGAGCGCTTTGCCTTCCTCAGGAGGTTGATGGGCATTGGATGAGATGTCGCCTTTCCTCATCCCTTGTACCTATGTACATTTGTACTGTCTTTTCTTTTTTCTTTTCTCTCTCACTAGGGCAGATTCACCTTTAAGTGGGAGATTGTTGGGGGTAAAGGCGCATCCGCCGTGCCGCCCCTTGTATTACTACACTGACAGTAACCGCCACTGCACACTGCAGGTGGCGGGCGCCTGTCACATCACTTTATTCTTTATTCTTTTAGTGACAGTTTGAATAAAGGAAGGCCCGGTCACACATTGTGACTGTTGGAGTTCCCATTTCTTGTCTCTCTCTTTCTTGCTCTTGCTCTCCCGCCATAGCTCGCATGCAAGCTTCGATCCTTCTCACCTTTCAAGAGCATGGCTGCCAGGTGTAGATCGGCCCATGGGCATCCCCAGGCCTATCATGGTTGAGAGGCATATTGATAGACCTAGATTGTTGCATATTGATGGACAGAACATGCCTAGAAGGATGGATGGTCTAGTTTTGCCATGCCCGTAGGGAAATCATGTTTTACAGAGAATAGAAGGCCTTGGTTTACTGCACCCTAAAGGTGCTCGCATTCTACGCCCCCACGGCCTTGGTATACTACACCGTGAAAGGGATCTCACTTTAAGCATGATTGATGGTCCTTGTATGCTTCACCCTGAGGATGACAACAGTTTGCAGAGAAGAGAAGGCCCTGATGTGCTTCACCCTGAAAATGTCAATGCTCTTAAGAGGATAGATGGTCATGGAATACTATGACCTGCTAGTGACAAGACTCTTAGGAGAGGGGACGGACCTAGTATGCCGCAACCCGAAGATGATACTCTGAGGAGAACGGAAGGGATTGGGATTCCTGGTCCTGAACTTAATAATGTATTTAGAAGAGTACAAGGTCTCAGTGTTAACGTAGATCATGGCAATGATTTTAGGCAGATGGAAGGGCCTGGTATGCAAAAGTCAGATGGCAATAATTTTGTTAACCAAAATATTATACAATACATGATGGAACCTAGAACGGGCCGGCACTGGCTCGTGCACTAGCCGGACCTCTATCTCATGCGCTCAACAACCCCACGGCCTCGCGGCCAGGAGTGTTGATGACACATACATTGCCTTCCTAGACATCTTGCGTTTGTATTATGTCGTTTGTAGTCCACTTTTCTCTCACCCACTACTCCTCAGATGGAGTCCCTTACACATTGCCTAATGGCACAAAGCACAGACATAGGGGGTTCTCCAACAGCTGAGTGCTGCCACCCCTCTGCGACTCTCCTACACCTTGGGGATTGGCCCCTCGATGCGTCGCTCAACATATAAACATTCCGTACAAAATCCACTCAAGGTACCATTTAATCGTATACAGGAATGTACCATTGTCCTTACTTCTCTTTCCCTTAGACCCCACGACTAGCCTATAGCTTAGGGTGTCCTGTCTCTCACTTAACATGGGTCAAGGTCCTAATGAAAACAATTGCTGTGCATCCAGGATTTCTGATACCTTTAAATATTTCCATGATTTATGCATATTGTGGATGCTAAGTGCTCAAACAGTAATGAAATCAATATTGTGCACATGTGGAAAACATCCTTTCAATGATTTTCAACTACCGATCTTATGCGGCGTTGCACGAATCTAGCAGCAGCGAGGAAACCCTCATGCTACTAGGCTCTTATTTTATAATTATTCATCGACCTATATGGCATGAAAATAAAAACATCAATCTTTTCATCATTTGACTCCATATTTAGATACACTTTAACCACTCTACCCTCCCATCGATCAAATGTTACATTGTTGTATAGATTTATAGGGCATTTTGCCATCATTTTATGTGTAAAAAGCGGGAAAAGCACACTAGGACAAGAAGGTGGGGTTGAACTGAAGAAAATCCTCATGCTTCAGTCCCCACAAACATTCACAAACATTGTTCTTAATTTTCATTAATTTTTCGCACCCAAAATGTATTTTTCCCCTATTTTTAGTGTTTTTTCTCTATTTTCCTTGTATTTTTCCTTATTTTTTACATTATTTAATTACTAAAAATTCAAAATAGGTTATGGGCTGTGGCCCTTAGTTCCTTCTTGTGGCAAAAATGAAAATTTAGTTGGTGTTCCTATTCATTCTTCCATTTTTATGCCCAAAAACATCATTTTCCCTTGATTTTCCATATTTTACGTGTTTTAGTGTATTATTTTGAACCACAAGATGCATATTTTTTTTGATTTTCTGATTATGATCAACAAGTACTCATGGAAAACAGCAACAGAAACAATTTTTAGCCCACACGAACAACATTTTATCAATCAAAAGCCATGAAATCTCAAATTTACTTTGAAAAAATTGAATTACCGCTTATTTGCGTGTTTCAGGTTTCATGTCCATGGCTACAAATCTGAAAATCAGCAGCCCTTCATGCTTAGCACGATCACAAATCACCATTTCCAGCCCGTGGAGCAATCCGATCAATGCCGGACAAGCCTCCATCATTCTTTCTTCTTCCTTCCTCTTCCCACATGAACTTCCTCTTAGAGGAGAGAGAGGGAGGAGAGAGAAAGACTAGATCTAGTTCTCTTCATTCATTCCACCATTCTACGGGGGAAGGGCGGCGATAAGATCGGCCAAGAAGGAGAAGATTAGCCCCAATGTGTGTTCCATGGGGTACTCACAGCCCACAATCATGATGAGAGAGGAGAGAGAGCGAAAAATGTGCCATTTCTTGATCACGCCATGTCTTCCTTCTCTCTCCACGTTTTTTGATCAAGAGGTGCATAAAATTTTGGGTGGGAGGGTCCAAACTCAAAAGGCATGCCCAATTTTGGCATCCCAAGTGTCCACCCCTTCGTATCTTGACCGGTTTCTTGGCTCCTTCCCCGTCCGGACTCCAAATTGAGCTCTGAAAATTCCTGGGCATCCGGATTGGCATCCCGCATTGGTGAGTAGCTCGTGTCAACCTGCACGACTGTCTAAAAAATTATAAAAAATCAACAAGTGTCGCTCGGGCACCTTTAAAGCACTTTGGTGCTTAAAATCGTCCTAGATCGAGCCGCCGCCTTTGACGGTGAATATTTTTCCCTTGATATTCATAATTTTTAGCTATTTTTAAGCACTTCCCGGCACCAAAGTTCCGCTCTCAACACAACTTTGGGCAACACCTAGGCTATGTACCTTGTCATGAGGGTGGATCATACTCCAATGGATTTGATCGGCAGTATGGCTATCACGAGTAGCATGATTATGGCCATTATGAATAGCATGATTACGCTTACAAGCACTCCTTTATGCAACAACATAGTTCTTATGAAAGTCATGATCATGGACATGTATATGGTAGCTCATACAGCATTGGTCAGCAACATGCATATGGAGATTCTTATACGATGCAGGAGTAGCAAGCCAGTGATTATGACCAGCATCATGCCGATACCTATGCTCATGGACTTGCTATTCATCATATTTATGGTCAGCCTAGGATGCAGGGACACCATTGTAGTCATGTTGGACAATCAACATGCAATCTTGGGCAGCCTGTTTATGGGCAACATTATGGCCAAAGCTTTGGTAATAGTCAATAGCAAATACATGTAAATGAGCAGCATGACTGTTATTACCATATGCAATAAGGATAGCATGAGTATCATTATGAGCAGCATCCACATTGGTATGACCCTCCATATGGACAGCATGAGCATTATGGTCATGGGCAGCCATCTATTGTACACGAGCAGCAAGATGACTATGAGCAGCATGTCAGAACTATTACTGAGCTGAACAATGGTGATGAGCATATGTGTGGAAAGAATGAGTATCATTATGAGACGTAGCCACATTGGCATGACCCTTCATATGGACAGTATGAGCATTATGGTCATGGGCAGCCATCTATTGTACATGAGTAGCAAGTTGACTATGAGCAGCATGTCAGAACTATTACTGAGCTGACCAATGGTGATGACCATATGTGTAGATTGCTATCTAAGGCTAAACGTGTTAAACACCTTACTAGTGATACGATACGAGACCTTATACTATCGATGTGCTAAGCCGATATTTTGTGATCATCAAGACAAATGTAGAGCACAGAATGCAAAACTCCTATTTGTGTTCGAATATCATTATGCCAAGGATAGGATAGATCTTGCTGAGGACCATTTTGATGTGGGTCCAAAGCAAGATGAACTTTCATTCAAGAAAGAAGATCATGTAGATCTTAAAGATCATGCATATATTACGGATCAATAAAACATGTCCTTCCAGGAGACCCTTCAGTCTATACACATGTCACATATAAGGGTTGATATAGTACACTTCTCAGCTATTGACAGCATCCAAGTGTAGACCAAGCTTAATCATATGATGCTTATGGTAGACTCGATGCAACAACTAGTGGTACTGGCCATTCTAGCTTTACTTGAGGATGGTAATCCAATGCATAGAAAGGATAACCACTTTCCATTTTACCCCGGTGGTAGTGCTGAGACCCAAGCTTGCATGGATGACCTGTATGCTGGTGATGCTTACCATGCACGTTATCCATTTGATCCCACGGGTTGAAAGAAAGCTCTATCTACATCAGCACTCCCTGGTGCAGTCCCCTCACCTTGAGGCAGCAACCTTGGCTGAAGACGACTTGATTTGGTCCTTTTTTGCAGTAAACAGCCATCTACTTTTGAACACTTTTGGTCTTGCATTAAGTGCACCCTTGCATGACCTACCTGGGCTGAAAGTACCCTCAACGAGTTTTGTTTTGACATGTCACATGCTTGAATCGAAGATGCCCATAGGAAGTTATGACCAGTTTTCTCCAGTAGACCTGTTCTGGACAGCATGCTGTCCACTGTTTGTAAGTCCCTAATTGTCAAGAATTCGAGGCCAAACTCATATGCTATCAACTTGCACATGTCATATACAGCATATACACAATTCTATGCCCCAATTACACATGAGATTGTACTTCAGCATACCCATATTATCCCTTGTAATGCTGAGCAGAGTAGTACTTTGCAACCCCCCCCCTTTTCGCTGTGAGCCATAGGTTCTCTTTTTGTTTTTGAGGGAAAAAACCTTCGGGGTCGGGATGGAATGTAAAAGAGTGGGGATAAATGGGTAGGACACGGATTAGCATGGAAATACCCAGTTATATTGACAAGGTGTATAAGTGTTGAGAGACCCAATCAGGGCATCATTTATCAATAATCAAGTCTCTCTTTTCTCCTTCCTCCTTGCTTTCATGGCTTCCCTCCTCTTTCTCTCTCTTCTTCTAGTATTTCGCTCTCTTCTTCTCTCATCTTCTTCTTCCTCTTTCTCTCTCCTCTCTGCAGTCTCTCCCTTTTCTCCTTCTCTCTCCTAGGTTTCCTTCATTATAGCTACTGAGACTTGGTTATAGGTGCGGAGGCTAAGCCCAAACTCCCCAAACTCCTGATCAGCTTAGCACATCAAGCATGGACTGAGAGAGCTCGTAGGTATTGCATTGGCTATCCCTATGCATTTCTAATGCTATGGTTATGCAAATAATGAATTGCATTTGATTGAAGGATGCATGGGATATTCTGATGAGATACTATGGTACTACCTACACTAGTGCCAAAAAAATACCGTTGAAGCAAAAATTTAACACAATGGATAGGAAAGGTCGGTCCATTCATGACTATGTGACTGATATAAAGACTATTGCAGATCAGCTAGCATCCATTGGGACTGAGGTAGATGATCATGATTTGGTGGCTATGACCCTGAATGGTCTAGGGCCTCAATACAAGTCCTTTGATATGTCAATTTCAGTCAAGGCTCAAATTCCTAACTTTAATGAGCTTGTATCCTTGCTTATCCATGAAGAAGTGAAATTGGGTTTGGCTACGAGCTTGAGTAGCTCTAAAAGCAAAGATGTAATTGTTTACTCTAATTAGAGAGGCCGTGGTTATCATAGCGGAGGTTCTAGCCATGGTAAGGGAACTCAACAACATGCATCTCAACATGGACAAGATCAACAGGGATTTTCTGGTAGAGGCGGTGGATACTCTCATGCGAGGGGGAAATCTTAGTGTAGGGGCAGAGGATCCTAGCATACACTCAGTCTACTCATGAAAATGCTAATAAGGATAAAGATTGTTGTTACTATGGTAAGCATGACCACATTGCAAAAGAGTGTTGGAAAAAGCAAGCTGATAAGAAGGGTAGACATCAAGGTCACTATGCATCTTCTAGTCATGTAGAGCCTGATACTAGTGAAAAACTCTTTGCTATGACTCATGTATGCAACAAGGGCAAGCCACGAGGAGAGTCTGATGATGTCTGATATATAGATTATGGTGTCTCAAAAAACATGACATCACATGGCGAGTGATTCATTGAGCTAAAATCATGTGCTAATGGTCATGTATCTACTGGAGATGAGTCTCAGCATGATATAGCACACACAAGGATTGTTTATTTCACTATGCCTGATGGTAGGAAAAAGTACTTGCATGATGTATTGCATGTACCCTTGATTACCAATATTTTTTATATGTAAGTCATACGGTTGAGAAAAAGTTGTAGGTACGATTTAATAGAGATGGCTACTTCATAGAGGAGTATGGCGGAGGATGTAGATTAGTTGCTAAAGGCCAGAGACATGGCAAGATGTTTACACAGGATGCAAACATACTTGAGTTGAATGGTACTATGCTTTCTCATGATGAGGCAAGTATCCGAGACATTGATATGTGGCATAAATGGATTCGATATATAAATATCCAAAAGCTGAAAAATATGTAGCATAAGGAGCTTGTTACAGGGCTACCAAGGTTTAAGTATTCTGATTTGAGACATGTATGCTGAGCATGTTAGTTTGGGAAACAAACCAGGTTTCCATTTGCTAAGAATACACCGAATAGTAGCAGGTCTTTACAACTTGTGCACTCAAATGTTTGGGAACCTGTGCATAATGTATCACTTGGTGGGTCTCAATACTATGTGATATTTGTGGATGACTATAGTAGTACACATGGATATACATCTTATAGCATAAACATGATGTGTTGGACATATTTATGTATTTTAAAGCTCATGTTGAAAAAGAGCTTAACTATTATGTCTCATGCTTACAATCTATGGTGGTGGAGAGTATGTCTCAAAGGAATTTGGCAGGTACTTAACAAAGCATGGGATAAGGAGGCATTGACTTGCATCTATACTCCACAGTAGAGCAAAGTTGTTGAAAGAAAGAACAAGATGATTATGGAGGTAGCCATGGCCATGTTAAATGAGAAGTATATGCCTTTGTTTTATTGGTTTGAGGCAACACTTATGATTGTCTATATTATGAATAGAACACCTACTATGAATACATGAAAACACACCTTATGAGTAGCTATATGGCTCTATAAGCCTAACATATGAAATTTGAAAGTATTTGGTAGTATTGCATATGTTCATGTTTTCGATGACAAATGGAAGAAACTTGACCCTAAAGCAATGAAGTGTGTTTTCCTTGGATACTCATAGGAAAAAAGGCATATAAGTGCATTGTTCCAACTACACAAGAGATATTGCTTAGTCATAATT
>NW_028230203.1:0-19068 GCF_053477565.2 Lygodium microphyllum | reverse complement strand
GGCATTACAACCTCTCCTTCTTACAGAAATTGAGTTGTCCTTATTGAGAAAACCTAGGGTTGTTGTTTACATAAGATATCCTTATTAGTCCAAGTGGCATCCTCTTTGAAATAGTTTTTCCACTAGACAAGGTATTCCCTAAGAGTTTTACTTCCAAGGATCTTCTCTTTTACATTAAATATTTGTTCATGTTGAAGCTCAAGGAATCCTTGGCTTGGCATTACAACTTGGTAATCATCTAGAACATGCTTAAGGTTGGGTACATAGGCTTTCAACAAGCTAACATGGAATATATTGTGGATTTTTTAGTATTTGGTCGAGAAGTTGCAACATCTATGCATTAGTCCCTAGGCATATTAAGATCTTGCAAGGCCCACATTACCTTGATCTCAGCTTCTTGAATTCACTTAATGATAGTAAGCTCTTCCAAAAATGTAGAAATAACATGTCTCCTTTTAAGATCTACTCTTACCTTTAAAGATTGGCATAGGCCTTTTCCTTGGCTACTTAAACATCTTGTTTGATTGATTTAACTTTTTCATCCATTTTATCTAACATCTTTTGGGAGATTTCCATGTTTAGAGTAGGATCAAGAAAGTTGAGTTGTGTGTGATAGTCTTGCCCATACAAAGCCTGGAAAGGAGTCAACTTGATGCTTTTATGATAAGAGGCATTGTAAGAAAACTCTCCAAGGGCAAATATTAAATCCACCATATAGATTCTCTACAACAATATATCCTTAGTATATCCTCAATGACTTGATTTACACTCTTTGTTTAGCCATAAATTTGGGGTAGGTAAGTTATACTAAAGAAAAGTTGGGTCCAATGGCTTCAAATAAGCTCTTTCAAAATCGAGAAGTAAATATGAAATCACATATTCACGACTCTTTTTTGCAGCCCATGAAGTCTAAGAATCTCTTTTTAAAGAGTATTGTAATATCCAAGGCCTTGTAGTAGTTTGTCTTGACATGATTAACCTTGGTTAGTATATCCACAATCCCATGATAGAGTTTTATCCTCCTTGAAATGAGGACAACCATACTAAAGAATCCATACTAATGAACTCCCACTTCATTTGGGGACATCAAGTGGCTGGAGCTTGCTGGCATCTTGACATGATCATCTTTCACTCATCACAGCAACTTAGGCATTTAGTGACATAAGTACATCACCCCTTAGCTTTTGCCAATGATAACTCTTCCTTATTGTATTGAGAATTTTGGCATAGCCAAGGTGTCTCAAGAATGAAAAGTCATGGGCTTTCCAAAGTATCTTCTTCTTCAGTTCTTGAATTGTGAGAATGTATAGCCTTGTCTTGAAGTAGACAAGTCCTTCCCTTAATAAGAAAATCTTGATACTTAAGCCATAGCCACATGATTTATCTCGACATCTCTTTGTAACTATTGGTAGTTTGGGTCCTTGGATGCTTCTTTGTTTGCCATGTGGATGATAGGGTTGGTTGGCATTAACAATATAGTGACTAGAGATTTTGCCCTTGAAGGTTACTTCAAGATGAGGGCATTTTGGAATGCCTTGTAGCTCATGGCACTCACAATGATATTTTCCTTTCCCATTCTATAATTGATCTTAAAGTTGCACTCATGCAAGTCTTTGATCCACCTTTTTTGTCTCATATTTGAATTTGACTGGGTAAATTTTCACTTGATCAAGGAGACCAAAGTCAACTCCTTCCCAAGAAAGTAGTGTCTCCATAACTTGAGGGCACAAATCACTACCAATAGTTCTAAGTCGTGGGTAGCATAATGCCTCTTACACATCTTCTTCTTCCTTGAAGAGTAAGCCACTAGATGACCTTCCTACATGAGTATGCACCCTAGTACAAGAGAGCTAGTGTCCCTCACGACCTCAAATTCTTGGTTCAAATAAAGAAGCTTTAGGATAGGAGCTATCAACAAACTTTTGTTGTAACACTTCATACTTTGTTGACTGACTTTTGGGGTGACCATTCCTATATGTCCTTGACCTTGGCTAGGTCTACTACAATTCCCTTCTCAGATACTATGAACACAAGAGACTCTGTTTGCTTCTTAGAGAACATGCACTAGCGTAGAGCTTGTGCATTCTCAATCTTTTGAGTATGATTTGAAGCTTTCTTTCACAATCTCCTTATTCTTTTGAGTAGGTTAGGATGTCACCAAAGACAATGATAAACTCTTAAGGTAAGGCTTAAAGATGTCTTGTACCATTCTATTGATGGTATTTGTAGCATTTGTCTCTCCATTTCTTTTCTTTTTGAGAGTAGCTTGGGCCATTTCTCTCTCCATTTCTACTTCCATTGTAGTCCTTCCTCTTCTTCTACCCCTGTAAGTAGCCTTGACAACCTTTCCTTTTCCCTCAACAATTGTTCCTCTAATATGCCCATGAGACTACCCTTGATAAATATATTGATTTAGCTTTGGGCATTATCTTTTGAAATGCCTTAGATAATTGTAATTGTAGTACCTTTGAGTGTCATTGCTTTTAATTGTTGGGATAAAATTCCTAACTACATTGGTCTTAGCTTTCCTTGGGCCAGGACTTGGATCTGGATAAAATTCCTAGCTACATTGGCATTATCTTTCCTCCTTGGGCCAACTTGCTATTGGACTTGGATCCTTTTAATGCATGCATGCAATCCCTTGTTTGGAGGATCTTGTTCCCAATATCTTTCAGCTCTAGATTTGGATTGATGGATTGGTAAAGGGTTTTTGCCTATATCAATTGATGATTGCCTCATACACCTCAATAGAATCGCACTATGGAATGTTGACCTCCCAAAAATTTTCAAACCTGTTTTTAGCCAAAGTTGTTAATCTTGCAATCCACATTCTCAATTGGAGTTACTTAGATGTCGTAATTTTGTTGAATGGGACTTCACGTGAAGGCAAATATCACCAATCCACCCTTAGCTAGCATTGGAGCCTTCTAAGAGACCTACATTGGGGGTTAGACTAATCCTAGTGCATCCAAGAAATACTTGCTAGAGTCCCCTTGTCTCCTTGGTGCCTCCTAGCTAACATCTAGTCCCTAGGGAGGGATCTCTGTGTACCAATCCTAGCATTCAAAGCAAATAAATAGCTCCTTGGTGAAGAGCTCCACATCTCCCTGTTTCACCTTGTGTAGTTGCTATTTCACCATTCAAATCATGAAATGTGACTTGACCTTTTCCACAATGGATACGAGCATCATTGGGAATCAGCCACCATCAGCCAATCCATTCCTAGTAAACATTCATAAGCTCCTAATTTCATTACTCTGAACCTTATACTTGAAATGTTTTCTCCTAGATTATAAACTTTACCTTGATAGTTTGCTGTGTAGAAAGTACTTCCTTTCTATTTGCTAATTCCACAAGTAGTTTTGATGCACTGTCTGCGGATAATAATTATCCCCCATTTCATGGTATTTACGAATGCATAAATTGGCTTTCCTTACAAATCCAGTAAAAGGTTCACCATAAGGGGAACCCTTGGATAAATAATATCTTAGATTAGGTAATATTACCTGATGTAATTCATTTAAGGGTCTCGCCAAAGCTAGTGCTTGACTTATCTAAGTTGTCATGAACTTGTCGCAGGCATTTGTCTATTCTTTTAAAATGAAAATTCAGCCCTTGGGCTATCATAGCATATTTAATTGAATTTGGTCCCTTTTTTGGAGCCTTTAATTACTCCTAAGTTCAAGTAGATAACTTATAAGTTATAAGATCTTTGCTATATGACTTGTTAAAAGTCATATAAAGTTTTCTTTGCAAGGGTCTAAGAAGGAAACCTTGAAGTATGTAGGTTCCTAAGCTTTTTCTAAACTAACTTGTCTTAATTTATCTTTGTCTTTAAGCTTCATAGCAAGGATGATTTCCTACTGGTTCAAGGGGATGACATTCCTTTACTTTAAAATGTACTTATCTTCCTTAGTTAATTCTTCATGTGGGAAAGGCCTTGGTGAGATGGATTTTTAACATAGTATTAAGGTTATTCAACCTTGTCTAGATTAGCTATGTCTTTTATACTTACATAGAATAGCTCACTATCACTTAATTTATTGTTTTCTCCTCTTGTGAAGAACTAAGTATTAAATCTGGTGTTCCTTTGAGTTCAACTTCATTAATGAAAACCTGAGTTATGTTTAACTTAACATTTCATTGAGTATACCTTAGAGTTCTAAGGAAAATTTAGTATTCAGTTGATCATGCAACTTCAATTATAGACTCCTTTCCCCTACATAGTGATTGTTCTATCATCAAAACTAAAGAGATTATTCTAATTGTTGTAAGATACCACACTACATAAGGGCTAGTCTTGTCATGAGAGGGGACTCTCCTTTTAGAAATGCCCTCCTAGGCAACTAGTTTATTGTCTATCTGGTAAAGTATTGTGATACCAGAAGGCTACTCAAAACTCAAATAGTTGTATATGTTATTGTCTATCTGGTAAAGTATTGTGATACCAGAAGGCTACTCAAAACTCAATTAGTTGTATATGTTATTGTAACATTCCAAACTAATATCACCTCTAGTACTTATTGTATCAAAAGTACTCTAAAACACAATGGGGTACTTGGAATTGAGTAGGTATGACAGGGACATCATTTGCCCATGCACCACCTCTTGTCTAGCTCCTATGTTCCTTCATTCTAGAGCCATCCGAATGCATGAATTCTCCTAGTGCCTCCCTTGTCCTAGTTTCCCTTGAGGCTTCATCAATCTTGAAAAAACCTTGAGTGCTCTTGAATTTGAGGCTTAGTAGGGCAAAAGGACAAGGCAAGGGTGTAGAATCTGTCTAAATAAAAGGGTTATGCAGAGTTCAAGTATGGTAAGTTGAATATCTTGGCTATAAGCAAAGGTTAGTCTTTAGAAAAGGATGTTGGAATGATGTCAGAAGCAAAATGAGATTTCTATAAGTTTGAGGAGGGTAGGGGTGGGACATGGGGGAGTGACTTGACGTATTTTGAATGGATTGGGGGAGAGAACAAAACAAACAAAAGAAAAATAGCAACAATGGAATTATCAATAGGACGATGGTAAACAAAAAGGGTAAGTGGGAAGGAAGAGGAAATCAATGAGGATGATGGAAATGAGTTGGGAGGGAGTCAATGTACTTCTTCGAATTCCACAGGCAATAATAGATTCACACGGATTCTTTTCTTTTCTCTCTTGCTATCTTGATATCTCCCTCTATTTCTTTTCTCTCCCTATCTCACTATCCCTCCTCCTTTCTACTCTCTTCCCCTATTGTTACCTCCCTATCTCACCATCCCTCCTTCTCTCTACACACACACACACACGCACACACACACACGCACGCACGCACGCACGCACACACACACACACACACACACACACACACACTCTCTCTCTCTCTCTCTCTCTCTCTCCCAGCATAATGAATAGTAGAAACAAACATTCCATAGCCTTTCTAGTAAGGCTATTATATAGCCTATCATAATCCTATAACTTTGATTGATTAGTTATGTTTAACTACCCTTTCTCCCTCTCCTCATGATTAGCTTGTCCTTCTATCTAAGTTGAATCAAAACTTTGTGGATTTCCACAAAGCTTTTGATATAGTTTCACAAGATATGCTATTGCAAAGGTTGTAGACACTAGAGATCCTGTTAGATATGATTTGGAGTATATATGCAGTATATGAGAGGGTGATTGGTTAGATGAGATGCTCAAGAGGACTATTGGGAGTGGTCTCTAGTACTATAGGAGTGAAACAGGGATGCCCTCTCTCCCCATGCTCTTCAAACTCTACACTAATGAGATAGAGAGTCACATCGTATGAGGAGAGGTAGGCAATCATAGAGTATTGACTTCTTCTAGACGATAACTACACACACAATAGCGGCACAAAGAGGGGTAACAATCTAGAGAGTTGAGATCATAGCAATACCCCAACCACTGAGATTGGGGTACCAAACACATAGGCTACACCAAAGAGAGATGGGGGATATCCACCAATACCTAGTGGAGATGGAAGATCAGACTAGATACTACCCTTAGACCATCTCTTTAGTGATGTATGGCATACTCTACCCCCCAATCCCCACTAGATGGGCTAGCAACTCTATATATTCGCCCACTATCTCTCTACTATACTCATTATTGTGTCTTGTTATATATATTATAATTGCAGGAGTTCATGAACCTAAAACCAATCCTACATGCCACTTGTACAATCCTCCCCAAGCCTCCTCCTTTTTTCCTTTTCAAGAAGACAAAACTAAAAAACTACTCAAACCCTTTTTCTATTTTTCTCTTTCAACATTGCATAAGGCACAACAACACACACACACACACACACACACACACACTCTCTCTCTCTCTCTCTCTCTCTCTCTCTCTCCAACTTTGGCTCGCCTACCCTAATTTGGGGCCTAAGAATGTGCTAACTTTCATTGATCGTTCTTGGTGTAACATGCTCTCCTTTAGTTCTCTCTCCTTAAGTCTCATCTGAGATAGTATTAGAGGCGTGCCATACTCAAGTCAATGGACTTGTGTGTGTGTGGTAGCCATAGTCAAGTAACCAGGTCACGCCACCTAATGAATAGTGAAGTGGATACAAGGGCAACAAGCCGAGAGAAGGTGAATTGAGGAGCGCGAAGCTAAATCGAGGAGAGAAAAGCAACAGTCCTCACTTGACATGGAGAGAGAGAACCTTTGATCGCTTGCCAATAACTAGTAAGGAGTTGCCATGTCTCATGGACTCCCACTACTGCATAAAATACCTCCATCGACACTCTACACAGTGCTGCCACATGCACTGGGAGTGGGCCTCCAAGGTCTTGTAAGGGGTGCGCCAGGTACAGGCGCTCACATGGCAGCATCGTTCCTCTCTCTCTCTCTCTCTCTCTCTCTGTGGATGTCCAGATTTGCAATAATCTCTTCTCTTTAGGCAGGTATATGGCCTGTGCAAATCTCTTTAGGCAGTATATGTTCTGCATGGTAGACATCACCATTCAATACTTATATCCACATGATGAATTGATGCAATTATCATGTACCACATCTAAGTTGGTTGAAGGGATCGTCAACTCTGCTTATTATTAAAGCATCAAATGCTGCCTCACATGCGCTCATAGCTTGGGAAAAAGACACACTCGGGTCCCTAGTCTCGTCTCAAACATATTGTTTGCAAGAGGTTATCAACTCCATCTTACAGACCTTCACATCGACAGTTTATGGAGCTATCATATTGAGACAAGATCAACAGTATAAAATGGTGGAGAGAGTGTGTGAGTGAATGGCTTGAGAGTTTCTCTCTTTAGTAGGACCTTTCTTTTTGTCAATTTTATTGGAAAACTCCTTGGTAGGTACACCATGGAGGGTTCGTGTTTGGGGTTGAATTCCCTTTGAGTTTGAGAGAGAGTTTTATTGGAAAACTCCTTGGTAGGTACACCATGCAGGGTTTGTGTTTAGCATTGAATTCCCCTTGAGTTTGAGAGAGAGTTTTATTGGAAAACTCCTTGGTAGGTACACCATGCAAGGTGAGAGCGGAATTTAGGTGCCAGGAAGTGCTTAAAAATAGTTAAAAATTATGAATATCAAGGGAAAAATATTCACTGTCAAAGGCGGCGGCTCGATCTAGGACGATTTTAAGCGCCAAAGTGCTTTAAAGGTGCCTGAGCGACACTTGTTGATTTTTCATAAATTTTCAGATAGTCGTGCGGGTTGACACGAGCTACTGGCCAATGTGGGATGCCAAGCCGGACAGTTCAACCCCACCTTCTTGTTCTAGTGCGTCTTTTTCCGCTTTTTACACATAAAATGATGGCAAAATGCCCTATAAACCCATACCACAATGCAACATTTGATCGATGGAAGGGTAGAGTGGTTAGAATGTGTCGAAATGTGAAATAAGATGATGAAAAGATTGTTGTTTTTGTTTGCATGCCATATAGGTCGGTGAATAATTATAAAATAAGAGCCTAGTAGCACGAGGGTTTCCTTGGTGCTAGGTTTGTGCAACGCCGCATAAGAACGGTAGTTGAAAATCATTGAAAGGATGTTTTTCGCATGTGCACAGTATTGATTTTATAATTGTTTGAGCACTTGGTATCCACAATATGCATAAGTCATGGAAATATTTAAAGGTATCAGAAATCCTGGATGCACAGCAATTGTTTTCATTAGGACCTTGACCCACGTTGAGTGAGAGACAGGACACCCTAAGCCATAGGCTAGTTGTGGGGTCTGGGGAAAAGAGAAGTAATGACAATGGTACATTCCTGTATACGATTAAATAGTATCTTGAGTGGATTTTGTGCGAAATGTTTATATGTTGAGCGACACATCGAGGGGCCAATTCCCAAGGTGTAGGAGAGTCGCAGAGGGTTGATGGCATTTAGCCGTAGGAGGACCCCCTATATTTGTGCTTCGTGCCATTAGGCCATGTGTAAGGGACTCCCTCTGAGGAGTAGTGGGTGAGAGAAGAGTGGACTACAAATGACGTAATACAAATGCAAGATGTCTAGGAAGGCAATGTATGTATCATCAACGCTCCTGGCTGCGAGGCCGTGGGGTTGTTGAGCGCGTGAGATAGAGGTCCGCGGCTAGTGCACGAGCCAGTGCCGGCCCGTTCTAGGTTCCATTAGTGGTGCGTCTACCGGGAGCCGCTTAAAAGTGGCGTTCCTCGAATCCTGGTTGTCTAGGGACCAACTAGCAGTTTATGCCAAAGGACACTGAGATTGATCCGTTATTTATCGATAAGTATCGTCTAGCAGAAATCCAAAAGCAAGAGAGAGACGAAAGAGCTAGGCGACGTGCTGAAATTTTTAGGAGATATTCCCCAAGCGTAGCGGTGCTGAACCCTTACGAGGGAGTGGATCTAGTGGTTTTGGGGCCACAAGCAGTAAGTTAGGAGAAGGTGGAAGCTCTAGTGCTCCCCTTTCTTCCATAATCCAGTCTACATCAAGTGCGGGAGGTGTAACCCCACCGTCCCCTATTCCTAGTGCAAATCCAATCCTTGTCATGGCGCAGCCTATTGCAATTCCAGCAGGAATGACGGATTTACCGGCTCTAGGTTACCCGCTACCCATTTTTAATGGGCTAGTTGAGGAAGATGCGGAACTCCACATTAGGGAGTTTCAAAAGCTGATGGTTAACTGTCGTATTCAAGAAGAAGGGCATTTAATGATATTCTTCAACATGACTCTCAAAGGAAGAGCCGCTATATGGTATCATGGTTTAGAAGCCGGAACCATATTGAATATTGATTCATTTTATGGAGCTTTTAGAAGGGAGTTTGCCCCTGAAAGGGGTGGGCAATATTGGTTGCATGTACTCAACGTGACTCGCCAAGAACTACACGAGGATATTCGAGCTTATGCGAAGAAGATAAAAGAGGTTTTCCGTAAGTTGGACATCTCTATTCCTATCCCCGCAGCTGCCCAATTGCAATATTTCCTACATGGTTTGGACTTTAACATCCAATTGCAGTTGAGTAGTGTCCCCTTGGGGGATATAGATACTGCCATTACAAGAACAAGAGGTGGAATCCCGACTACAAGCAGCCTATGCTTCTCGAGATAATTCAAATATGGGTTTAGTATTGGGAAACAATATGGCAATAGCCAATGGCAGTAGTGGCCAAGGGATAGCGATGGCTAACCCTAATGGGAGAGGGAACATGATGCAGAATGTCCCTTTATTACCGGCTCCCCCTAGCATGTCGATGCCTACGGGTAGTCAAGTGGCTCCAAATGGTGGAGGCCAGGCGGTCAATTCTAATACCATGCATGTGGCTCAACAACCAGTGCCTAATCGGATTGTTAGGCCGATGGAACGACATGGTAATGACCAAGGCTATGAGTCGAGTGCTTCCAATGTTCTTGGCGAGGTTAAGGACATGATGAAGCATTATACCGACATGATTACGGAGCAGTATCGGCAAATAGCCGTTGATGTCAACTTCCTTAAAAAACAATAAAATTTGATAGGAAGTAGATACCCAGAGGAGGGTGCACCTTCGAGGTTTAATTGCAAATGGTGTGGTGGGTAGCACTATCCAAGAAATTGCCCAAATGTTAAGTGCGACATCTGTGGAAAATCCGGCCATTTAGCAGCTACTTGCTGGAGTAAGATCAATTCCCTCCAGCGAGGAAGTCGGCAACCAGGGCCTGTTAATCATCGTGCCCAAGGAAATGATTCCCAACGAGAAGATGGGCCTAAACAAATACTTCAACGACCAAAGACTACAGTGGAGGAGCTACCCAGTGGTAGTGGGGTTAGCTTGATTGAGGCTGTACGCGTTAATGATGCTGAAACCTCTAATCTGCGAGCTGTTCTTACAAGAGGTCAAAAGGGTAGAGAAGCCGACAAGGATAAGCCTGTCGACGGAAACCCTAAACAAGGCGACAAAGGAACACAAGTTTTGGATCCTGCCCTGGAAGGGGGACCTTTGAAGCCCGTGGAGAGTAAAGCCGATAAAGAACCACCGAAGAAGAAGGGGAAAGTTAAAAAAGAGGCAATAAAGCCGTTTCAGCGACCTAAAGAGCGGATGGTTTGGTGTGAAAAGTGAGCTCTATCGAACTATCATGAATTCGATTTGGCGAGCTCTCTTTGCGAAGTCAAGCCGGATGTGAATCTCTTACAGCTTATTAAGCTTTCCCTAGGAGTACGCAAGGAATTTAGAAAGATCCTACGTACCGGGTATATCGTAGAACCTTTGGGTATTGCGCGTGTTGGTGATGACTGGTTTGAGCATGCTGAGAAGCATTGCCCAAGGGTTGCAGCCTATGTCGATGGGATATTAGTAGATTATGCCATTGTCGACACGGGATCATCTGTTAATATTATGAGTTCTGAACTGATGGAAAGGTTGGGTCTTGCGATCCAGAAAGATACCTCCACAATTCTCAGAATGGCAGATGATAGTTTGAGACAGCCGGAAGGCTGCATTACTAAGGTCCATGTCACTGTTGCAAATGTAGAATGCCTGTTGGACTTTAGAGTGATTCGTTTTGCAGGCCGTCCAAGTTACCAAGTATTACTCGGACGACCTTGGATCTTGCAAGCGGACTGCCAAGTAGATATACCTGTCGGTCGACTGATATTCAGCAGGGGTGCCTAGCGTGTGGTGGTTGATGCTTATCCTGAGTCCCCGCAGAGTGAGAGAGCTCCTCTATCTTCTACAGAATTGGAGACATTAGAAGATTTATCTGCCAGTGAGACATCATCGAGTGATGAGTCCAAAGAGGGATCCACCACGGAAGACATCTATCAGATCACTTTGAACGAGCCGATAGAGAGCCAAGATCATATAAGAGATGCAGATGTTATCGAGCTAGACCTTGGCACGCCTGATGATTCATGGCCAATTAAATTAGGTTCTATGCTCAGCACAACAGAAAGGGAGGACTATGTGGCCTTGATTCAGGAATTCCGTGAGATCTTTGCTTGGAGTTATGATGAGTTGAGAGGCATTCCTCCTAGTCTTGCTGTTCATACAATTCCGTTGAAAGAGGGCAATCGTCCGGTACGACAGAAAGTAAGGCGTATGCCTTTCGAACTGAGGGACGGGCTGTTTGAAGAGTTACAGAAGCTTCGAAAAGCGGGTTTGATTTTTCCTGTGCAACACACGGAATGGTGTTCGCCAGTTGTGATTAGAAAGAAGAAGAATAATCAAATTCGATTATGTGTAGACTTTAGGGAGCTGAATAAGCAGACAGTTAAGGACTACTACCCGTTGCCATTTATTGACCAGATTTTGGATCAATTAGCGGGTAGGGAGATATATTCGTTTATGGACTACTTTGCAGGATATAACCAGATGGCAATTGCAGAAGAGGACAAGTTGAAAACAACTTTTATCACTGTATTTGGTACTTTTGCATACCATGTGATGGCCTTTGGTTTATGCAATGCCTTGGTTCGTGGCAACGAACAGCAAATAAGACATTCTGTGACATATCCCCTGAAGAGTTGAAGGTGTTTATTGATGACTTAGGGGCCGCCACCGTGAGAGAAAGGCAGTTGATCATTTTAAGAAAATGTTTTGAGCGCTGTAGACAATTTTACATCGCTCTAAACCCGCGGAAGTGTGTTTTTGGAGTACCTTATGGGCTATTGTTGGGTCATGTGGTCAGTTCGGTAGGAATTGCGACAGACCCCGAGAAGGTCAAAGTTATAGTTGCCATGGGTCCACCACGCACTCCGAAAGAAGTTCATAGCTTTCTGTCTTCGGTTGGTTATTACTATAGATTCATAAACGCCTTGGCAGAAAGAACGTTGCCACTTACAAATTTATTGTCTTTTAACAGTTTGTTTGAATGGGGTGACCCTTGTAAGGTAGCATTCGACGATGTGAAACAGGAGCTAGCAAGAGGGCCCATTTTAAAAGCACCTAAAAGAGGTGAGGTGTTCTATATATTCTAAGCAGCCACCATGTATAGTATCAACTGCTGTTTAGCCCAAATTTGGGAAGAGAAGTGGTACCACCCGATTTCTTTTGCTAGTCGGAAGTTGGGGGTATCCGAAATTAATTATACTTACATGGAGAAGTTGTGTCTAGCGATGGTCTTTGGGACCAAGAAATTTAGGCATTATATTCTCTATGAGAAAGTCGTGCTTTATACAAAGGCGGAGGGACTTCGACTATTGATGAATAAGCTACAGCCGCCTGATCGTCTAGCGAAGTGGTTGATCACTTTGCAGGAATTTGATTATGAAATCAGGAGTAAGCCACCAAGGTTGCAAGGCATCGTGGAATGTCTTGTGGACTTTGGGGAGCCGAAAGAATCTGTGGCTGAAGGTAGTGACATGGAGTTGTTATTTAAAATAGATACGGCATCTATTCCCTCCTGGTATGCTGCAATAATGCATTATTTATCGACAGGAGAGGCGGGATCCGAATTATCTAAAGCTGAGAGAAGGAAAATTAAGCAGCAAGCGTTAAAGTTTGCTTTGATCGCAGGTACATTATATCGGCAAGGGGTTGATGACATCTATCGCCGATGTGTGATGCCTGACGAGGTGCCATTCATTTTGGAAGAGTGCCATGATTCTGCTTGCGGCGGCCATTTTGCTGGACGGCTTACAGCACAAAAGGCTTTAAGAGCAGGTTATTGGTGGCCTGCCATCTTCCAGGATGCGTTTGCGTATGTTAAGAGATGCGATATTTGCCAACGACATGATAGTCAAGAGAATAGGAAACGACCACTCACCCCTATTATGGCGATACTTCCATTTGAGAAGTGGGGAATAGACTTTGTGGGTCCTATTACTCCGTCGTCGACTACGCAAAAGAGGTACATCATTGTAGCAACTGATTACTTCACAAAGTGGTCAGAAGCACGTGCAACAAGGAAAGATGATGCTAAAGAAACTGCTAGTTTCCTTTTAGAGTAGATAATATGCCGGTTTGGTCCGCCGAAAGAATTAGTGTCGGACCGCAGAACCCATTTTCTGAATAAGGTGATCAAAGGTTTGACAGAGATGTGGCAAATCAAGCATACAAGACAACCCCATATAATCCGCAAGCCAATGGGCAAGTTGAAAGCACCAATAAGCAGCTTGTGGGCATCCTGTCCAAAATTGTATCGGAAAAGAAACGGGATTGAGATAAAAAGTTATACGTGGCAGTGTGGGCCTATAATACGACCTTCAAACGAGCCACTGGCCATACCCCGTTCAAGTTAGTATATGGGGAGGAGTGTGTCTTGCCTTTAGAGATTAAGCTGCCGACTATTTGGTTTGCCATCAATCATTCTTTGAGTGATGAAGACGCACTTTTTGAGCGCTTGACGACACTAGCACATTTAGATGAGCTTAAGCTGCATAGCTTATTGCACCAAGAAGTGGCGAAGCGCCGAATGAAGCAGTTACATGACCTTAAAGCTAAGAAATACACCTTCAAGAAGGACAGCTTGTTCTGTATTATGACGCACGACGTGAATTATTTCCAGGCAAGCTAGAGCCCAAATGGGACAGGCCCTATAGGATCGTTAGAATAGGAAAGAATAAGTCCACAGTCTTGTTAGCTGACCTTGAGGGGATAGAATTTAAAAATAAGGTTAATCTTAATAAGATTAAACCTTATTATTTTTTATTGCACTAATACTATGACTGCCTTGCAGGTCTAGGCGAGATCGATCAAATATTTGCAAGGAAATTGTGATAGATTTTGATGGGTCGTCTGATCCCTTATGTAGAACACCCATATTTAGAACATAGGTATTATCAGGGAAAGCTCATTTGGTGGAGCAAAGGATATTGAGCAAGAAGGCGGGACATTTATTTGGGAGATCAAGGTCTTCTGCCATCACTGTCTACAAATTTTGACGAGCATCCCTGTTGAATTCAATGATGATGGAGGGATGGAGCCTACAGTCCACCCGTTGAATATGCTGAATTTCGATTACCATAATTATGAGTAGAGTTTCGGATGGCGGGATATGTAAACCCTTTATGGACGTACACCTTGTACTTTGATGGCGCGTCCAGGGGTGCATGCAAAAAAGGAAGTGTAGGAGTTGTCATCCGAGACCCCCGACGACGCATTGTCATGAAGTTAGCTGCTTATCTCGGGGCGAATTTTACCAATAATATGGCAGAATACAAAGCCCTGATTATGGGTTTGAATATTGCAAAGAAGGGTGATATCCGTCAGTTATTGGTGAAAGGGGACTCTCAGTTGGTTTTAAATCAACTCAATGGGACGTATATGGTACGAAACCCCATCCTTTGCATGTACCATCATACTGCCATAGCCCTGCTAGACGAATTTGATAGAGTGTCTTTTCAGCTGATTCCACGGAATTGGAATCAGTTTGCCGATTCTTTGGCTAATTTTGCATATGAAGAAGATCTCTTCTTTAATTGTGGCCCTTGTCTCGATATATCTATTGATGGTGAGACAGGACCTGGTCGTTTGTGGGGTATGCTTTCTGAACATGCCCTCTTTGGCAGACGATGGTTGATCTGGGTGATGCAGAGGGTAAGCGCGACTCATCTGCCTTTATTATCTTGGACCCACAGACTGATTAGACGACATGTGATGCGAACACCTCTTGCGATATACGCAGGAGGGATGGGTCATAATTTAATGCACCTAGTTTAGGGCCACGAGCCCTGTTCCCCGGGAATGGTATGCTTTGATGTCTATCATAGTTATTTCCAGGAGGATGTTATGCATAGTCATGTTTTATTTCATTAGGCCAAGAGGGCCATTTCCCTGTCTAGTGCGGGTGCGTTTAATCGGGTTTTGGTTTTAAGTGTTGTGCTGGACAGGTTTTGTGATTCGTGGCATTTGATGGAGCCTGGAGGAGCCTTTGCTGCAATGGAAGCTTCTTGTGGCCAATCCAGGTGATACCTCTCCTTTACGAGTACCTTTCTTTCCTGTTATATGTGTATTTGTACTTGTCGAGGGGATATATTTTTGTTGGGGACCGGCAACCAAGGCATGAAGTCCCAGGATTAGGCTAAGTATGTTTGAGGGAGGTCGGAGTAGTCATTGCCTCCTGTAAAGACATTGTCAGGCATCGAAAGACCTATTTTAGAAGGGAGTCCTAGTGGCCCTGTTCTGCTAGCCTGCTAGGCAGCCGTTCTAGGAGTTCTTGTTAGTAGTGAGGCAGTTAGAGAAGCATGCCAGAAGTTAATAATGATGATGCCAAGAAACCCTGAACATCCTACAAGATGAATATAAATACGAAGGTGTGTAAAAAGGGGTTCTAACCCCTATCAAAGAAAAGAAAAGAAATGAAAATATCTACGCAGTTGATCATTGCCTTGCGGAGGCCTGGTAGGTTCTTGGGGATGAGTCAGACCCGAGGCCGATACCTTGTCTTCCTAGGGGTGGCTTCTTGCTGAAGAATGAATGACAAAACAAGGAAGGTTGGAGCGAAAATAAAAGTGAGTGTTAGAAAAGGATTAAGTGACGCCTTGCGAGGGCTTGGTAGGTTCTTGGGTGCCGAGACCGGTTCTGAGACCGATGACCTGTTCTCCTTGGGTCACTACGCTCAGCTCCCTCCTTTTTACATGCCCAAGTATGTCAATAAAATAAAAACCCTAAAAGAAGAAATATACTGAAAGCAAATACTCATTGATCAGGCTATAGGAGTCCTCGCCTTGTAGGAGCTCCTAGTTGTGTTGTCTTTAGTTGGTAAGTAGTTCAGACTACCACTTAGGGCAACCTCTTTGGTAGGTTTTTTAGTTTGGCTGTGTTGGAGCAGTTGGTCAGTGACTCACTTCGGATCTTCTATTAGATGATGCTCGGCCTACTCCTTGTGGATGTCATGCCTTGGTTCTGTCCAGGGGTAGGGGGAGCATTGTGCTGAGTTTTATTATATATTTGTTTTGTATCAGTTTGATGCTTCTTTGGTTGTTTATGTGCAGATATGTTCGTGGATTCGACGGGCTGAGTCGCCCTATCCCGTGGTCGCCAATGAGAGCGGAATTTAGGTGCCGGGAAGTGCTTAAAAATAGCTAAAAATTATGAATATCAAGGGAAAAATATTCACCGTCAAAGGCAGCGGCTCGATCTAGGACGATTTTAAGCGCCAAAGTGCTTTAAAGGTGCCCGAGCGACACTTGTTGATTTTTCATAATTTTTCAGACAGTCGTGCCGGTTGACACCAGCTACTGGCCAATGCGGGATGCCAAGCCGGACGCCCAGGATTTTTCAGATCTCAATTCCGAGTCCGGACGGGGAAATGGCCAAGAAAACGGTCAAGATGCGAAGGGGTGGACAAAATTTGGCCCAAATGAGTAAGTGACTCTTGGGAGCCCAAAATGAAAGTCACATGAAATGAAGGAGAGAAAATCGTGGAGAGAGAGAGGAGGACATCACGACAGCATGTGCCGAAAATTGCGCCCTTCTTGATGGAGATGGAGGTGTGGGGCTGCAAACAACCCCTGCAACTGATCATGGGCCCTCATTCCCTCCTGTCTGTGGATCTTATCGCCGCCCTTCGCTCCTCAATTGATGGCCTGAATGCTGAGATAGAAATCTAGCCTTTCTCTCTCCTCCCTCTCTCTCTTCTAAGGGGGAATTCATGTGGGAAGAGGAAGGAAGAATAAAGAATCATGGAGGCTTGTCCGGCATGGATCGGATTGCTCCACGGGCTGGAAATGGTGATTTGTGATTGTGCTGGATATGAAGTGCTGCTGATTTTCAGATTTGCAGCCATGGACATGAAACCCGAAACACGCAAATAAGCGGTAATTCAAAATTTTCAAAGGAAATTTGAGATTTCATGGCTTTTGATTGATAAAATGTTGTTCATGTGGGCTAAAAATTGTTTATGTTGCTGTTTTTCATGAGTACTTGTTGATCATAATCAGAAAATCAGAAAAATATGCATCTTGTGACTCAAAATAATACACTAAAACACGTAAAATATGGAAAATCAAGGGAAAATGATGTTTTTGGGCATAAAAATGGGAAAATGAATAGGAACACCAACTAAATTTTCATTTTGCTGCAAGAAGGAACTAAGGGCAACAACCCATAACCTATTTTGAATTTTCAGTAATAAAATAATGCAAAAAATAAGGAAAAATACAAGGAAAATAGAGAAAAATCACTAAAAATAGGGGAAAAATGCATTTTGGGTACGAAAAATTAATGAAATTTAAGAACAATGTTTGTGAATGTTTGTGGGGATTGAAGCATGAGGATTTGCCTTAGTTCAACCCCACCTTCTTGTTCTAGTGCGTCTTTTTCCGCTTTTTACACATAAAATGATGGCAAAATGCCCTATAAACCCATACCACAATGCAACATTTGATCGATGGAAGGGTAGAGTGGTTAGAATGTGTCTAAATGTGGAGTAAGATGATGAAAAGATTGCTGTTTTTGTTTGCATGCCATATAGGTCGGTGAATAATTATAAAATAAGAGCCTAGTAGCACGAGGGTTTCCTTGGTGCTAGGTTTGTGCAACGCCGCATAAGAACGGTAGTTGAAAATCATTGAAAGGATGTTTTCCGCATGTGCACAGTATTGATTTTATAATTGTTTGAGCACGTGGCATCCACAATATGCATAAGTCATGGAAATATTTAAAGGTATCAGAAATCCTGGATGCACAGCAATTGTTTTCATTAGGACCTTGACCCACGTTGAGTGAGAGACATGACACCCTAAGCCATAGGCTAGTTGTGGGGTCTGGGAAAGAGAAGTAAGGACAATGGTACATTCCTGTATACGATTAAATGGTACCTTGAGTGGATTTTGTGCGAAATGTTTATATGTTGAGCGACGCATCGAGGGGCCAATCCCCAAGGTGTAGGAGAGTCGCAGAGGGTTGACGGCATTCAGCCGTAGGAGGACCCCCTATGTCTGTGCTTCGTGCCATTAGGCCATGTGTAAGGGACTCCCTCTGAGGAGTAGTGGGTGAGAGAAGAGTGGACTACAAATGACGTAATACAAACGCAAGATGTCTAGGAAGGCAATGTATGTGTCATGAACGCTCCTGGCCGCGAGGCCGTGGGATTGTTGAGCGCATGAGATAGAGGTCCGGCTAGTGCACGAGCCAGTGCCGGCCCGTTCTAGGTTCCATCACAAGGTTTGTGTTTGGCATTGAATTCCCCTTGAGTTTGAGAGAGAGTTTTATTGGAAAACTCCTCGGTAAACACACCATATGGGGTGTTTGGGGTTCAAATCCCCTTGAGTTTGAGAGAGAGTGTGAGCATGTATGCATGTTTTCTAAAAGGAAACAAGTCTTCATTATGTAATACAAAATCAAAAAATGGAAGAAAGGACACACAAAGCCCAATTTAGTATTTTCAATCTTGCATCATGGGTAAGGCTCCAATCTCTTTTCATATAAATGGATGCAAGATATGCAAGTAGGATGTGTAAAATTATTGTTTAACAATATGTTTAGCTCAATGTTAATGCCTCACTTCTATTTGTATCTATGTTAAGTATTTAAATCAGACATCTATACCATATTATAGGTGACATGAATATGAGGCCCTTTGGCAGTCATACAATGATTCCAAACCTATACCCCTTTCTCTCTCTCCTCTTGACTTACATGCTTTGTTCATGCCACACACACACACACACACACACACACACACACACACACTCTCTCTCTCTCTCTCTCTCTCTCTCTCTCTC
>NW_028230202.1:0-19071 GCF_053477565.2 Lygodium microphyllum | reverse complement strand
GACAGTGAAAAAGGCTGTCTGATGTATTGCTGTGCACTACATGTCGAGGGTTGCAGAAGATTTGCCTGCTGTTTGGTATTAATTTTATGATAATAGCAGAGAACAGTGGAAGCCCCATCATTGAGAAGCTCGACAAGAACAACTACCCTTCATGGAAGTTCCGTGTCACGAACTTCGTTATTGGAAAAGGCCTCTACGAGTTTGTTTCAGGTGAAGAAAAGAAGCCAGAGGTGAGTGATCCTCCAACTGCAGAAGAGACAAAGGCACGGAAGGAATGGAATGCAAAAGACAAGAAGGTCATGTATTGGCTGCCTGCAATAATTGACAATAATATGCTGGGACATATTAGAAATGCAGAGAATTCATATGCAGCTTGGACCATACTTGAAAGTATGTTTTCCGTAAATACAAAGGCACGAAAGATTCAACTCAAGCAAGAGTTGAATACATTGAAGAAAGGGAAGATTTCTATCAATGAGTATGCATTGAAGGTAAGGAGCATTGCAAATACATTAGCAGCGATTGATGCAATGCCCGATGATGATGATTTGGTGTCATCTACCTTGGGTGGACTTAACAATGAAAAGGCTTGGAAGTCTTTTGTAACTTCTGTATATGTCAGAAAGCCATTTCCAGATTTCGATGAGTTGGTCTCCCTTATGATCACTGAAGAGATCAACATGCAGAGTGAGACATCTAAAAGAAGTGGTGAACAAGTCCAAGCTTTCTACTCCAATTCAGGAAGGGGACGTGGCAGGTTCTCTTCAAGAGGTCGTGGTACAGGACGTGGTAGTGACAACCAGCAAAATAGATTGAATCAGCAATTTGGCGATATGCAGGTTTCAGGAGGTCGTGGTAACTTTAGAGGTAGGGGGAGCTTTAGAGGAAGAGGTGGATGGCAGAACAGAGGTTCTAACAACTCTGGTATTGTGTGTCACTACTGTGGCAAAACAGGTCATATTACAGCCCAATGTTATGCTAAGAAAGATGATATTCGCAGTGGTAAGTTGTAGAAAGGAAACTATGCATCGTCTTCACGATAGAATGAAGATAAAAATGAACGTCTGTTTGTTATGCAGCATAGGCTGAATGCTGTTACAGGAAAGGGAACACATGATGATGTTTGGTATGTTGATTTAGGTGCATCTAATCATATGACCAGCCATGCAGAATGATTTGGAGAGATGTAAGATTTGCAAAATGCAGGTTATGTGCAGACGGGTGATGATTCATGCCACCCAATTTCACACATTGGAAAAGTTCCCTTGTCCTTGCATGATGGTAAGACAAAGAGTCTTTCAGATGTATTACATGTGCCATCTATTACAAAGAACTTGGTGTCAATCGGTCAAATGGTAGAGCAAGGGCTGCAAGTCAGATTTAATGCAAAGGGCTGCTTTGTAGAAGACTTCAATGACAAGTGTAGGTTGGTAGCAAAGGGAAGTAGAGTTGTACGTATGTTTACTCTGGATGTTGGAATTCCTACTATGAATGCTGCTATGTATGCTAAAGGAAAAGGTGTTGTTGTAGATATTGAAATTTATCACAAATGCATTGGACATGCAAATGCACAAAGGCTGAAATTAATGCAGTCCAAAGGGTTGGTTATAGGTTTGCCTACATTTAGAGTTGCAGAATTTCATAAGGTATGCGAAGCATGTCAGTTTGGTAAGCAGGAAAGACAACCCTTTTCACATGACAGAGATGTAAGCAGAAATATCCTTGATGTTGTGCATACAGACATTTGGGGGCCTACACAAAATGTATCTCTTGGAGGCAATTCATACTTTGTCACATTCATTGATGATTGTTCTTGAAAGCTGTGGGTATATTTTATGAAGGAAAAGAGTGAAGATTTTGAGCACTTTAGAACTTTCAAGGCTGTAGTTGAAAGAGAAACAGGCTTGAAAGTAAAGTGCTTCAGGTCAGATGGAGGGGGAGAGTACCTCTTGAATGAGTTCAATGATTTTCTGAGGTCTTACGTGATAAAGAGACAGTTCACATGCAAATATACCCCACAGCAAAATGGTGTTGCATCTTTGATGAAATGAGCAGTTGGTATGCATCTAGTGGTGATGCATTGGATGATGATGATGATCATGACACTCCTGTGCAGGCTGAAAAGCAAGAATCACGGACTCTTAGTGGACTACAGACATCATCTGGTAGTCCTTGGTCTGGGAGACTAAGGAGTACCTCTACATCTTCAGGTGCATCTAGTAGCACTACAGGTAAAGACAAAGGAAATAATAAAGTGTCAGATGGCATTGATGCAGTTCTTGATGGAGACTCCAGTGGCTCAAAGAGCTTGGATGATGAGCTTGGTATTCCTTCTGTCAGGACACCAGGTGTACAGAGAGCTCATAGTAATGTAAAGGCTCCATTGAGTGATCCGGTGGTACACAAATCTAGCAGGGTCAGATACCATGTTAAAAGATTTGGTTTTGAAGGTTATGCAGCTCACCATTATGCTTATATGGTGAAACTAGTTGAGGATGGTGAGCCCACATGTTTTGAGGAGGCTGTTGGTCATGCTCATTGGGATGCAGCAATGGATGAGGAGATGGCTGCATTAGAGGCCAATAAGACTTGGGATCTAGTATCATTGCCGAAGGGCAAGAAAGCTATTGGATGTAAGTGGGTTTATAAGATTAAGCACAATGCAGATGGTTCTATTAGTAGGTACAAAGATAGGCTGGTTACAAAAGGCTATGCCCATACATATGGCATAGATTATGAAGAAACCTTCAGTCCAGTTGCTAGGATGGCAACTCTCAGATGTGTGATTGCTTTGGCAGCATCCAAAGGTTGGAGGTTGCAGCAAATGGATGTGAAGAATGCCTTATTGCATGGTGATTTGCAGGAAGAAGTGTATATGGATTAGCCAGCAGGTTATAAATATTTAGAGCATCCCACATATGTGTGCAGGTTGAAGAAGGCGCTCTATGGGCTCAAGCAAGCACCTAGAGCATGGTCTGACAAGATCAGAAAGTATCTTATCAATATTGGCTTTTATGTTTCTGATGCTGATCACTCACTTTATGTGAGAAAGGGAGATGCAGCCTTGGTCATCATAGTCATCTATGTGGATGACTTGATTATTACAGGTGATAATGATAGTGGGATTGCTAAAGTCAAGGACTTTTTGAAGAAGAAGTTTGAGATGAAGGATTTAGGTGAGCTAAGGTACTTCCTTTGCATTGAGGTGATCAGATATGATGATGGTATATGGCTGTCCCAAAGACAATATTGTCTTGGATATGTTGTCCAAGTATGGTATGACAGCATGCAAACCACTTTCAGTCCCGTTGGAGCAGAATGTAAAGTTGAGTGCTGATGTTGGGGATGAGATAGAAGACCCTACTATGTTCAGGAGGATAGTGGGGAGTTTGATCTACATGACCATTACAAGGCCAGACTTGAGCTACGTTGTTGGTCTTGTGAGTCAGTTTATGCAAGTATCTAGAAAGCCACATTTGGATGCAGTTAGACGCATATTGAGATATGTGAAGTCCACATTACATTATGGACTTTTCTATGAGGCAGGTACAGATGTACAGGTGTTTGGATACACAGATGCAGATTGGGCTGGTAGTATGTCTGATAGAAGATCTACCAGCGAATACATGTTCTCTCGGTAGTGCAGCAGTTGCTTGGAGCAGCAAAAAGCAATCTACAGTTGCTTTGTCGAGTACAGAGGCTGAGTATAGAGGTGTTGTTGTTGCAACATGTGAGGTAGTATGGCTACAAAAGTTAATGGCTGATTTGGATTTGCAGGTGGAAGGTCCAGTTGTCATTTATTGTGACAACATGAGCAGTATACAGTTGGCTAGGAACCCTGTGTTCCATGCCAGGACAAAACATATTGAGGTACACTACCACTTTGTGAGAGAGAATGTACTAGCAGGTGAGATTGACTTGGTGTATGTCAGCACACAGGATCAGATAGCTGACATCTTCATGAAGGCATTGGGTACAGAGAAGCTTCAAAAGTTTCGAAGCTTAATTGGAGTTGCAGAGATGCAGTTGAGCTTGAGGGGGAGTGTTGAGATGACAAGCTCAACACATGCAGGCATTGATGATGGACCGCCTGGTTAGATGGATCCACACGTCTACACTTAGCATGTCGGTGGTCATTATGAGTCACACATGGCTACTGACTCATTACTTATTATATTCAGGTTGTTACACCTATTTACAGCTGGCATAGTTATAGCGCCAGTCGACTACTGTAGTCGGTTATGCATTGTTTGACTTAGTAGGTCACTTTCCTTTATGTTGAATATTATCTATACTTTGTGTACATTGTAAAGTATGTGGAAGAAGAAGAAGAAACTAGCAAGAAAACGTTTTGGCCTCCATCTCTCTTCTGGTCTCTTGAGTGAGCTTCTCCTTGTACATTCTGTGTGTGTTCGGTGCAATATCTTGAGCAAGTCTCCCCACCACGCGATTCTTGACATGGTATCAGAATCAACAATTCTCAAAAGGATTGGCAGCATGAATGAAGGCATCATACAACATAATCATATGATAGATGGCAAGTTTTCTCAAATAATTACCCATTCAGAAAATTTTAAATAACACAGTCATATGTTGCATGTAAAGTTTGGTCAACTGATTGTAATACTTAACAACTTGGGTAGTAAATGGCAAAGTAATCAATCTTCTAATGACAATGGTGTGCCACTCCTCCCAAATGAAAATACAAAGTTTAAAGTAGCTATTTAATTTGTATATTCAACTTATGAGCATGGAGGTCCTTCAAAAGCCAAAGAAACAATTTAGCTACCTTCGAATTCATAGAATAGAGGAAGACCCAATTATAATTTCTCAAACAATCATTGATAGTAAGAGAATTTCAACATATGCTGATAGAGATGAAAACATACATAGATGTGATTCTTTTTACAATTTGTTTTACCCCCAAAATGCTCAAGTCCTACTAATGCAAGAAATAATCAAGATCAGCACATTCATGAGATGAACCAGGGAGCAATGACAGATTGTAGTATGATGAAGACATTGATGACATGATATCACATGGATAGCCCAACAAAAATCATCAACCACTTGGGAATACTTCATTTGGTCATCATTCATGGTAACAAAAAAAAAGAACATCATTCTTTCAACAACAACCATGGACAACAAACATTTGGTAATTATTCTCATAGACAATAGTCATTAGGCTTTCCCAATAATAATGGACATCATTATTATTATGACAAAGAATACAAGAAAAATATTATGACAACAAACATTTTGCAATTATTCTCATAGACAATAGTCATTAGGCTTTCCCAATAATAATGGGCATCATTATCATTATGACAAAGAATACAAGAAAAATATTATCATACCTCAATCAAAGGAGATAACCCCTCATCAATAGAATTGGAAGAATGGATCAACAAGCTAGAAATGGATTTTAATCTCTACCCACGTAATGATGAAGCAAAGATATGTTATGTAGCCTTGTACAAGCCTTTTTCCAATGATGAGTTGAAATGATTGTGTTTTAAGTGCGGTGAGAAATGGTCTCCTCACCATAAACAAAAATGAAAGGCCAACAATGCCAAGTTTAACATGGTAATCATGGAAGGCTATGATGAAGATGAGACATATGAGGAAAGTCTATTATTAGTAGAGGCTATTCCTACTTGTGATGAGATACATGATCATGATTATTAGGACACTCAAGAGGATTTAGAGCCGATTAATAGATTTCTATTTTATCCATGTGGTTCATTTGACCCTAGTGAAGTATAGATAGATGACTAATTCATGTTCACCCATGTTATGTTCCATATCCCAAGATGCATGGATGGGGTGTAAGGGAGAGAATACACTTTGGCTCAAAGGCACTATAAATTCTAAGATTGCTCATTTTCTCATTGATATGTGCAGTAGCCATAGCTTTGTCAATGCCAAAATCATTACATAAGGTGAAGTTATTGCCTCAAGAAATGGACTCTCTGCTAAAGGTACAAGTTGCAAATGGAGCTCAAAATTTGAGTAGGGAGATATGCCTACAAACTTCCATTGAGTTATCTTTGTCTTGTACCATTATTATGGACTTGATTGTCTTAGATATGGGTCCGCTTGACATCATTATTAGCTATGACTAGCTCAAAAATCTTGGCAAATTTTCTTTTGATCTCAATCGTATGTTTATGGAGTTTACTTGGAATGGGCTCAAGTAACACTCAATGGCATAGAGAGGAAACAAATGGAAATAATTAACAAGAAGAAGAAGACGAAGGAGGAAATCAATACTGTGTCTTGCATTTTACACTTTTCCTTTTGAAGGTGGATGAAAAGTAGCAATCTTCTTCACCCAAGAAGAAAGATCCATGTCTATGCAAACTTTTGGATGACTTTAAGGACATATTTCAACCTCCTACATCATTACCTCCTAAGCAAGAAGTGGATCATTGTATATATTGGCACCTGATACTAAACATATCAACAAACCACCTTAGAGGTTGTCAAAGTATGCGAGAGAAGAAGTGGAGAAACATATTAAAGACTTACTAAAAATAGGGTTTATTCAACCTATTTAGTCACATTTTTCTTCTCCCATATTAGTTGTTAAGAAGAAACATGGTTTCTTGAGGATGTGTATTGATTATAGAGACATTAAGAAGTGCACATTAAAGAACATGTACACAATCCCCTGCATTGATGATTTATTTGATGAACTCAAGGATAAAAAAGTGTTCACCAAGATTTACTTGAGGTCAAGATACCATTAAATTAGGATGAAGGAAGGTAATGATTACAAGATGGTTTTTTGGACAAAAAGGGGTTTATATCACTTCTTAGTTATGCCATTTGGGATTTTTAATGTACCTACAACTTCCAAGGCTCTCATGAACAAGATTTTATTGCCATTCTTGTAAAGATTCTTTGATAATATCCTCATATATAATAGGAATAGAGAGGATAATTTGCAACATGTCAAAGAAGTCCTCCTCTCATTGAGAAGAGATAGGATTTTTGCAAACGAAAACAAGTGCACTTTTATGGCCAATGAGGTAAAACATCTAAGTCACATTGTTGGTGAGAAGGAGATCATGCTGGATCCAAAGAATGTACAATGCATCAAGGATTGGCCCATACCACAAAATTCTACTTCATTGTTGCAAGGATCTCTAGGACTACTCTTTTTTTATTGGAGATTCATCAAGAATTATGCCCATGTGGCAACTCCTCTCATTAATAGATTGAAGAAAGAAGCTTTCTTTTGGGACACTACAACACAAAGAGCTTCAATGAGTTGATGAAAAGACATTCTATTGCAAATAACCTTTGGATTGGGGGATCCCTAATGTGATAGCCCATCTCACTTGCATCACTATATCTAAGAAAGATACATTGGGCGGACTTAGGATCCAGCTTGTTGTGCTTGTCTTTGGGAATATCGAGAATGCCTCACATCCAAAGACTCACAAATGAGCATATAAAAGAGGTTTTCTGGACCATACCTCCTCTGCAACTCTATCACCAAGAGTAGTGCATGGGGATATATTAACCAAATGAATACCAATACTAACTGCCTCAGCCCAAAAGTACTATGGTAAGCCTACCTAACTAAGCATGATGTGGACTCTTTCTTGAATAGTCCTATTCATGTGCTCCATAATACCATTCTAGGATGAGCTATATGAGATGATCAATTAATGCTTAATACCTTTCTCAATATAAAATTGCTCAAATGCCTTAGAGACATATTTATTGTAAGGTGCCCGCTCATTGGATGTCCAGGCATACTTTTAGTGGTCTATCAAGAAACGAATCTAAGCGTCGTTGCCCCGCACTACCATGGAATGTTTCAAGTTTTTTCACCTAGGGTTTCCTAAATCTGCCTCACAACAAAACGTTCACGGTCGAACCCACTAGGATCAACCTAAAATTTGGGCTCCTAGTGGCCAAGGTCTCCTAACAGTATTCTAACGTCAGATCTTGGACATCCTACTTTACGCAAAGATATCCAAGCCAAAGCAAACCCATGCCGCACTTGTTTCAAAGAGAATGGGAAACGAGAGGGATGCACCGCTCAACCTCTCTACCCGTAGAGCATAGTCCCATTCCGGTGCCCTAAAATGGCATGAATCAGGGTTCTATCCTAACAATTTCTAAAGGTCGAATGATGGTAAAATCTTGTGAGAAGCCTCCCAGTTCTCTAGGACCACCCTGCCGTAGGACGGACCCATCGGGGGTTCCGCCCACCCGCTTCCCTTAATAGCTTTAGTTGTCTAATTAGGTCCTACCACATTTATGTGCGACAATTAAAGTCAGCTTCATTAATTAAGCCTTTTGGGGAATATGGTTCGTTCGCATAACTTATAGCACAGACACAAAAACAAAGCAAGAAATCTATTGACAAACAAGTTCAAACAATTTTCTTAACTTATCTTCAAGTTAATCTTTGTCTCTCGCCCATACAGGAGAAATTATGTATCCCTTCTATCCAATAGAAGTTACATTTTTGCCCTGCAGAAGTAACTGGTCCAAATCACATGGCACCACAAATTCAATCCTTTATCTAGAATAGGATCTCCCAACATGCCTAGACATTGGGGGCCACGGAGGTCTTCAACTCCATTCTAGACCTAGCAAGGGGTGTCCAGAGCTCCACCTAACCCGCAAATCGTCTAGGAGCAAAACATCATTCCAGTGGTTGGCCTTTTCACCACTCGATCTTCGGCCTATGAATCGAGCAGTGCCCTCTTTGGGTTAATCGGCGGTGCGATCATGGAGGTGATCCACCCGTGCAACATATCCTTCCTTAATTAATCCAATTAAGAGTCAAGCACAATCAAGGCATTCAGCCCTAATATCAGTTTCTAGGAAAACATTCCTTTATCCCCATGGAAACTTGTCGTCATAGACCCTTGCCATGCATTTAGCATAAATCACAAGCACTTGGAAAAATCATCCAAACAACAACTAACAACCAGTTTAATGTAAAAGCATTTAGGATGTTGTTAGATCATCCAACAAAAAAACCAATTATATTCTTGCCAAACAATGCAACAATAGTCGTGATAATATTTTCATCGCATATCTGCTCTTCACCTTGGGATCAAAGAGTGATTCTATGTAAAATTTACTTAACTCTTGTATGCACAATTTTTAGTATCATGATTATGCCATTCATAACCCTTGACCGACTCCTCCTTGTAATTACTCTATCAATGAATAAGCCATATGCAACTAGGTGCAATAAACTTTTCTTAATACATGCACTTTGCAAGCTCAATCTTTTGAATACGTGAGATAAAATTTATCCCTTCCGATGACCTATACTCATGCATCATAGTATGGGCCTAATGTATCTCATATGAGAATCAAAACAAGCATCTATCAATTTGGAAATACATTGCTTACGACCGGTACCGCAATTGGATTGACAGTGATGCCTTTGCCCGAAGCTTCATTATTGGTTATGGGATTGCCATCCGCACGTGACATTCTTCACTAGGGGGCCATCGTCCGCAAGCAGACTCAAGAGATTAAGAAGGTGGAATAGATTCAAGATAGGAGAGTGTAAGAGAAGATGGTTAAGTCGAGGATAAAGATAGAGGAAATTGTGCAACCTCTCGGGGTAACTCCTCTCTCTCTCTCTCTCTCTCTCTCTCTCTCTCTCTCTCAATCTCCTGGAGAGGTATCCTTCTCTCTACCTCTCTCTCATACCCTCTCAGGGTCTCCTTATGCTTCTTGTGCCTCCCCATGCCTTATATTTATAGTGGATTAGAGAAGAGGGCTTGTGTGGCTGAGAAGTGGAGCTCTTTACGGAGGGGGATCTTGGAAAGATCAGTGATTTGATGCTCACATCATAAATCTAATGGTTCCATTGGCTCCGAAAGGGGGGTAAAACACCAAGTCACTTGGTTAGAAAGCTCTTAGTTTACTCCTTCTTTTCTATGTTCGAAGTGTTGTTTTTTTGTAGTTACTAAATTGTACATGTATGATGTTGACTAGGTAGCTTTCAAGAAGACACTCCGAGAAGAATTGTACATTGATAACACCGATTTGATTACCCGCAAGACTTTCCAAGAGTGTATTCTAAAACCCAAAAAAGAGTATTGTGGCTATAGAGTTATTAAGAGAATTTTAAAAGTCAGTTTGAGCAATTAGATCTTGCAAAATAGTAGGCTCTTACAAGTCAAAAATTTGAATTGTTTCTACAAGCAGCAGCTCTTCAGCTTCAAGAGAAGCTTGATGATTTGTTAGAGGATCAGACTATAGAGACCGGACTTAAAACAGAGTGGAGACATGTTAAGGATGCTAATATTGCACTAGTGAAAAATCATAGAAGAAGAGAAAGATTGCATGTATCTAGCTTGCCCACTATTACAAGCAAAAGTGTTGATATATCCAATAAGCTACATGCTTCTGTGGCTAACCCTATGGTTGCACCTATTGTTCCCATTATTAGGAAAGGTGTACTAGATGAATTGGTTAAAGGCATGGGGGATCTTCAGTTGAAGGTCACAAAATTGGATGAGAGAGGACAAGAGGAAAGGGGACAGAGGACAGGTAGCAGCCCCTAAACCAGGGAAAAGACCTATGTGGTGTGATAGTTTGTAGTATGAAAGAAAGGATTGTGCTTCTTATCAGGAGGCATTGGCATGATAGCTCATCTTTTGGAAAGTTGGCAAGATCCATGCACAAGAAATAGGATTGCCTCTTACTTTGAATTCGGAAAGGGAGGTATGAAAATTTGTTGAAAGACATGGCTATTTGAAATTCTTATGCAGTTGTACATGTTGCTACTTTTGGTCTACAGTTGGAAAGAATGTCTGTTAGCTAAGTGATGGTGCGAAGGATACAATATGGACACATGCTTTGCATGCAGCTAAAAAGAGGAAAGCTATTGATAGTGAAATGTCTTATGCAGGGCAAGACATTTGTGACATGACTGGTTGGGAATCATGGTAGCTAGAAAGAGGAAAGCTATTGATAATGTAGAGACATCTACTAAGAGAGTGACAAGAAGAAGTGTGGATCAATCTAAAGCTGCAAATCAGGCATCTCTCAAGCATGTTATGAAAGAGGTTGGACAAGAGCAGAAACATGATGGCAAACAAGAGGGTAAAAAAAGAAGGGCAAGCAACCGGGATATAAGCTACAGTCTGATATTGAGATAGCCATGGACCTCAAGAACGTTCTTGAAGAATAGATTTTAAACAATCGGGTGAAATTCACCTTGGGAGAGCTGCTTAGCATCACCAAGTGGGAATTTCATGACGAAATCATTGACATAATTAAGAGGAAGCATTAGCTTCTTGGTGATACCACTAGTGCATTGCTGCAATTTGAAGAGAAAATTGGTTTGTTGGGCATTCAAGCTAAATATGAGCATGATGTAAGTGTTGGTTTATCAATAGAGGATGCTGCTAATCAGTGGAAAGCATGTGGAAAAGATAAGAAAGTGGTTGAAAATGCATTGTCTTGTAGTAATATACATGGTGGACTAAGGCAAATGCAATAATATGGAAAAGAAACTCCAAGATTTATTCCTTGGAGTTATTACACAAGAAATCACTATGCAAGGGATACCATTGAAATGATAGTGAAAATATGGGAGTGTGAAACTCCTTGTGTTGCTTTGCTTGACCATGGGTCCAAGACAAATGTGATTGAGTGTAACATGCCACCTATCGGCTATTCAAACATGTTTTAGTGGTCCATCAAGAAGCGATTCTAGGCGTCACCGCCCGGCACTCCCATGGCGCCCTCGCAATGGAATGTCCACGGCCGAACCTGCTAGGATCGACCTGAAATGTGGGTTTCTAGTAGACAAAGTCTCTTGACAGCATCCTAGCATCGGGTTTTGGACATCCTACTTTAAGCAGAGATACCTAATCCGAAGCAGGTCCATACCACACTTGGTTCAAAGAGAATGGGAAACAAGAGGGATGCACCGCTCAACCTCTCTGCCCATAAGGCCTAGTTCCATTCCGGTCCACTAAACCGGTATGAATCGGGTTCTATTCTAATATACTTAAAGGTCGTTCGTCTATAGAACCTTATGAGAAGATTCCTAACTTTCTGGGACCACCTTGCCGTAGGACGGACCTGTCAGGGGTTCCACCCACCCGTTTCCCTCAATGTGCATTCATTAGTTACCTAATTAGGTTCTATCACATTTATGTGGGACATTTAAAAACAGCTTCCGTAATTAAGCCTTTTAAGAAACACGATTCGTTTGTGTAACTTATGGCACTGACACAAACAGTTCAGACAAGTTCTTTGGAAGTAAACTTTATATTATCATCTTAACTGAAATACAAGTATTGTCCAAAAAGGATGGATTCTGCAATCCGTGAGGATGCATCTTATTTCCTCCAAATATTTGCCCTTGCACTAGTAACAGGGCCTCAAGAATCTATCCTGAGTCACACAGATTGTTTGAGTAGGACCCGAAGGAGGCAGGGAATTTACAGCCAGAGCCCCCCTGGCATCCAAGCGTCCTCCTACATTCAAATTAACCCACGGAGAGACCTCTCGTGGCGGGTTCGGTCCAGTTCTCCTCACGGTTATTTGGAACCCCCTTGGCTAGTGTTGGCAGCCAGATGGGGGTACCTTGGCCCGCCCTCCTTGAATTCAACCTGATTCATGATTCAATTTCCCGTTGTGAGTTTGGGTCATTCATTTCTTTCACAAACATTGAACCTAGATTTACAAGCACAAACAAACAATGAACGAGAGTGCTCTCAAGACATCTGTTAGTGTGGAGTCCTCATTTTTGACGCTAACATCACCTTTCTTGATCATTCCTGCCTTGGCATCATTTTCCATTATTTTTCGGGGGATGGGGAATACCCTCTGCTCGACCTCACTACTATGTATTAGGGTAGAGCACTTTCACTATAGTTTTAAATGATGGCTTCCCTGGGTTACTATCCTTTGATCCCCTATCTTAGGATCTTGCTCTAGGGTTTTGCCAATTAGTAATCATCTTTTCCTATCTTAGAACTCTATCGGGTTCTAGGTTAACCCTAGGATCTCCTCATCTTCAAGATAACGGATACTTATATTTATTCTTTTTGCAAGACAACATAAACCAAGTCTACATACCATTCTGAGATAGCTATGAGCATCGAATGTAGCTTGGCGAGTAGTCATTCTCCTTATGGGTACTACATTCGAGCTTCCTTGTGTTAGTTTGGGATGTTTCATATTATGGAAGTGATATCCCTAAGCGTGTTTTGGGCTCATCATGGTTGGCTATTGGGGTAGAGACCAGGAGCGTGTTGACTTCAAGTAAGAATATGGTCATAAGGACAAGTCGATTTATTTTGCGACTAAGGTCCTAGGTGGGTCAAGTTAAACCTTGGCTTCACCTATCGGCCAAGACCTTATTTACCAAACTATTTCTTTCAAACAAGCTCAAAAATTTACGTGCGCACCGTAATCTACCTTTTTAGATGCATACCCCATTATGTGGAGCAATTGAAGCTATCCACGATGCCATGCAGGTCCCAATGCAAGTCTCCCTCAAGTTGTCAATGCGATGCAAGGTCACTATTCCTAGAAATCCCTCCCATTACATTTATGCGACTCAAAAGGCATGACTTATTACTCAAATGTGAGTGTAGATGCATCCATTGAAAATGCATTTTAATTCTCTACGATGGTCTATGGAGTACAATTGACCTAGACAGAATTACCCCAACAATCTATGATGCATATGTGGGAGTTAGATCTTTTTTTTTAACTTGTTTTCGCTATACCCGTAGATATCCAATCTATTTTTGACATCTCATGATTATTAAACCCCTTTTCAACTACCTTCAAAATATGCAAACTACCGGACATGAGGCATGACTTTATTTCTAATAATGTTTATGCTTAAATATTTGATTCCAGTTTCTAACATGGTAGCAATACTTGGTTTTGGAGGGTCGAGTTAGCGTTTTCGCCTGATAAGCTGTTCGTGTTGATAGTGGCGTCTTTTTTAGACCCTTCCCCCGTAGTCACGGCTTTTCCAGTCTACTGGGAGAGCTTACGTTTTGGGCCCATTGTGGAGTTGGAGGCGGCCTTCGCTTCCTTCGAAGGACTCCTTGGTGCCGGAGTTACTACACCTAGTCTTGCCTTTTGCGGACTCCTTGTCAATTTGAGACAAACGATGGAGAGGTTACGAGGCTTGCGATGGGGGAAAGATGGTACTTGAGCCTTTGCCCAAGGGAGGGGTTGGTTCTTGAGCCTCTTCTCCCTCTCTCTATCTTACTCTCCTTCATTAACTCTCCCTCTATTCTCTTTCTCACGGGATGGCCATAAGGGAAGGGGACAAGTAGTGTATACGTTGTAGGGAAGGGGGAGATTTACAAGGAAGGAAGGGCAATAGGTAGGGAGGAAAGGAACAAAGAAAAAAATATCCGCCCTCTCAAGGGGGGGGGGGGGGGGGTTTATATGGCTGAGGTGGGTAAAGATGGGGGGGGGGGGGGGGGGAGAGAAGGTGTCGTGGGAAGGAGGTCTTAACTCCTCTTTGTGGTTCTCGTCCTTGTCGCCATGCAGCATTATAGGAGGTTTAGTTGTTGTTATCTCATATTGCGTTCGCATGCCGTTTAATTGTTCTCCTTCTCCACTCCCACTGTCGAACTTTCGTCATCATTTTCCTTTCCTCCGTCTACTCCCAGTTCAACTTCCCCTCCCTCCACCATCTGACGGCATTGACAGGGGGGAGGAGAGGCATAATTAGTAATATATATATATATATATATATATATTTGGACTTAAAAAAAACAGGGGAAAGTTGACGGCGACATCGGCGAGAAAACAGGGGGGCGATGTGATTGTGGCGGCGGGATGGGGGAACGGAAAAGGGGGGGTGTCGTCATCACGGTGGCATTTTACATCGTTCCTCCCTTAAGGAATCGAGATGTCCTCATCTCAAAAGGAATTGGGGGTGTTGTTGGTTGAGAGTACTCTTGTCAATCCATGTAGCATCTTCTTCTGGATAGTCCTTCCACTAGATGAGGTACTCTTTGAGGGTTCTACTCTTCAATCTCTTTTCCCGAGTGTCTAGGATTCTATTTGGCTAGAGCTCAAGGACTCCTTGGCTTGGCATTACAACTTGTTGATCATTGAGTACACGGCTAGGATTGGATACATATTTCTTTAGTAGGCTAACATGGAATACATTGTGAATCTTTATGTTCTCAAGGAGTTGGAGTTTGTAAGCATTGGGCCCTAGACACTTGAGGATCCTGTAGGGTCCACAATACCTTGGACTTAGTTTCTTAAATTCTCCCAGTGATAATGAGCTCTTCTTGGGGCGTACTCAAATAAAGACCATATCACTTTCTTTGAAGAGTCGCTCCTATCTATTTAGATCTGCATAGGCTTTCTGGCTATCCTTGGCAACTCTAATGTCTTGTATGATGGCCTTGACCTGCTCCTCCATTTCCTCAAGAATTTTTTTGGAAGCTTCTACCCTCAAGGTAGGATCTGAAAAGTTCAATGGAGTACGGAAATCATGCCCATACAATGCTTGAAAAGGTGTCATTTGAATGCTTTGCTGGTAAGAAGCATTATAGGCGAACTCTACCAATGGTAGATATTGGATCCATTTTTTGGGCTCGCGACAGCAATATGCCCTAGGGATATCTTCAATGACCCTCTCTATTTGGCCATCAGTCTGAGGGTGATAGGCTGTACTAAAACAGAGTTGAGTCCCAATTGTCTCGAATATCCCTCTCCAAAAGTGAGATGTGAAGAGGGAATCGCGGTCACTAACGATCCTTCTTGGTAACCCATGGAGTCTGAATATTTCCTTGATGAATAACCTAGCAATGTCTGAAGCTTTATAGTTTGTCTTGATTGGAATGAGGTGTGCAACCTTAATGAGCATGTCTACTATAACCATAATTGAGTTGTATCCTCCTTGGATTGAAGGTAATCCAACAACAAAATCCATGTTGATAAATTCCCACTTCATCTGGGGAATGTCAAGAGGTTGCAACTTCCCAGGCATCTTGACATGCTCTGCTTTAATGCACTGGCAAGACAAACATTATGTGACATATTTGAGCACATCTCCCTTAAGCCTTTCCAAATGGTAGCTCTTCCTGACTGTGTTAAGGGTCTTGACATATCCGGGATGGCCTGAAAAGGGGGAATCATGTGCTTCCCAAAGTATTCTCTGTTTGAGTTTTTTGTTTGAGAGTATGCATAATCTTGTCCTAAAGTAGACAAGTCCCTCATCGACAGAAAATTCTTGATATTTGGCCCTAAGTTTGGGGTTTTGGTCCCTCCCCAAGATCTCCTTCATCGTCTTCAGATATTTTGGGTCTTGGCTAGCTTCCTCCTTTGCTAGTTCAAGGATAGGGTTGCTAGGCATTGATACCATAGTTGCCAATGATTCTGCCATCGAGGGTTTCTCCATAATAAGAGAGTTGAGGAACTCTTTGCGACTTAAGGCATCAGCAACTACATTCTCCTTGCCATGTCGATATCTGATCTCAAAATCATATCCCTGCAGAACTTCAATCCAATGTCATTGCCTCATATTGAGATCGGTCTGGGTGAATATGCATTTAAGGCTCTTATAGTCTGTGACCAAAGAGAACTTGTTGCCAAGAAAATAGTGTCACCAAAGCTTGAGAGTATGAATAACTGCTAATAGCTCCAGGTCATGGGTAGCATAATTCCTTTCATGGGTTTTTAGCTTCCTCGAAGAATATGCTACAGGGTGACCTCCTTGCATTAGTACACAGCCTAGTGCAAGTGAACTGGCATTCATGACAACTTCAAAATCCTTGCTCAAGTCAGGGAGCTTTAGAATCAGTGCTATCACTAAGCTATGCTTGAGCTGATCAAAACTTGATTGTTGAATGGGCGTCCATGCTATGGCAACCTGCTTCTTCAGCAAATTTGAAAGGGGGGCTGCAATTAAGGCGTAGTCCTTAATGAAGATCCTATACCAACCTGTTAATCCAAGAAAGCTACGCACTTGTTTAATAGTAGTTGGTGGAGGCCACTCTTGGATATCCTTGACCTTTGTAGGATCTACAGAGATTCCCTCACTTGACACAATAAATCCAAGGTATTCAATGTGCCTCTTGAGGAAGGCACACTTTTTCTTCTTAGCATAAAGCTTATGAGTTCTCATGGTTTCAAGGACAATGCGAACTTGGGATTCGTGGTCCCCCTCTTCCTTGGAATAAACCAAGGTATTATCAAAGAAGACAAGCACAAAATCATCAAGATATGGTATAAAAATGTCCTGCATTAGCCTGTTAAAGGTGGCAGGGGCATTAGTCAATCCGAAAGACATTATCATGAATTCGAAATGACCATATCTTGTGTTGAATGCCGTCTTAGGAATATCTTCTTCTTTGACACGGATCTGGTAGTATCCTGACCTTAAGTGGATCTTGGAGAAGATTTTTTCTCCCTGCAATCGGTCAAGTAACTCATCTATGCTTGGGATAGGATATTTATTTTTTATGGTTACTTGGTTCGGGCCTCTATAATCGATGCAAAGGCGAAGTGTACCATCCTTCTTCTTTTGGAATAGGAATGGAGCTCCCCAAGGAGAACTGCTGGGGCGTATGTACCCTTGGTCCAATAGCTGTTTGAGTTGTTCCTTTAACTCAATAGCTTTAGGAATGGACATCTTGTAGGGCCTTTTTGCGAGACTGATGCAGCTCCTAGTGTTAGCTTAATTTCATGATCCACTTCCCTTGGTGGTGGTAATTCAATCAATTCTTCTGGAAACACATCCACATACTCTTTTAGTCAAGATGATTCTTCATTGGTGTCCTCTACCTATTCCGGTTTGTTTAGCTTGATCAGGTAGACGGGTAATCCTTTCCTTATCCCCTGAACTATTCGCGTTGCCTTAGCTAGCTGGATTTTAGGTTTACCTGCTTCTCCTTGTATTGTCACTAGCTTGCCCTTAGGATTCCGAAAGGAGACTTGTCCTTTCCCACAACAGATGTGAGCATCATTGGGGACTAGCCAATCCATCCCGAGTAGGCACTCATGGACTCCTAGATTCATTACCCTGAACTTGATAGATGTGTGTTTGTCTCGGAGTAGGAATTTCACCTTAGCAGTTTGTCTAATGCAAGTGATTTCTCGCCCATTCGCTAATTCAACAAGCAAAGTAGGTGTGGCTACAGTGGCTATTCCTAACCTTCTTGCACAAGCTGGTAAAATAAAGGAATGAGTGCTACCACAGTCAAGCAAGGTTTTGAATTTCTTACCTTGATAATCTGATGGTGTTTGGATTACTGAGAACTGGCAGTTTGGCCCCTTTTTGTGGAGAGTGGCATGAACGGATGCCCTTTCAATCTTAGCTTCCATGGACAGGTCTTCTTCTTCGTTGAGTCCCTTAGTGGAGATATTGAAAGTTTCTGCCCTTCCCATTGCTGCACGACCTCGGCCACGGGTAGCTCTGGCTTGGCCATTGAATTTTCCTTAGCGACGCTCTCCACCAAGTTTGGGGCATTCCCTTTTGAAGTGTCCAGGTTCATCACAGTGGAAACATCACATGCTTATTTGAGTGGGGACAAAGTCATTGATTGCATTTGCCCTTGGCTTCTTTCGTTGGCCTTGACTTTGTCCTTGAGCCCTCTTGAATTGAGCTTTCGACATTCCTAGATTTTGGTCATTGTAAGTCCATGGTCTATTATTCCTAGGCTTTGGTTGGACTTCTTGGGCAATAGGTCCCGCTCTTATCAATGCATCTTGCAAATCCGAAGGACACATTGATTCTAACCGAGTGTTCAATGGTGGGTTCATCCCATCACAGAACTTTGAAACTTGTTGGGGAATGCTCATGGTCGCGGAGCATATTTCAGCAAGGAGACAAATCTCGAGTAGTACGCCTCCAATGAAAGGCCTAATTGTTTCAATTTGAAAAACTCATTCATCTTCTGAGTTTTGTATGCAGGTGGCATGTATCTTCCTTGCATGGCTTCATTTAGCTTGTCCTAGGTTATTGTGCTTTCGGAGACTGCTTGGTCCTTACACCATTGCTTCCACCAGAGCCTAGCTTCTCCGGTAAGTTTGAGCTTGGTAGTCATGGCCTAGTTCACAGGTGTTGTTCCT
>NW_028230200.1:0-19223 GCF_053477565.2 Lygodium microphyllum | reverse complement strand
TTTTTGAAGAAAAATTAACATAACCATCTTGATTTGTTGTATATATATACCAACGGTCACCACACATTTGTTCGAGAAGATTGTGCACTCATTAGAAAGAGTTGCATTTGAAATGAAAAAGAAAAGGCTAAAATTATATTTTACTTTTAAAAAGCGGAGCCATAAAAGCACTATTATACCAAAAACATCAGTGACACATGACAGAAAGTTTTCAGGCAAAAACGGTCTACGCTCGTTATATGTGTCAAGTTAACTATGTATTATAGCAGCCGCATGTGTAAAAAAACATCCTTTTAAATCACTTGAACTGCAAAAGAGTTTTCAAAGACAAAGCTCTTTCTACGCTCAATAATACCAACACAAGGCCAACTAACTATAACTCAAAATTATTCCATAACACAAGGTGACTTGGTACATATGCTATGATAAAATTTTCCCAAGTCACCTTGTGTTATGGAATAATTTTGAGTTATGACTAAGTTGGCCTTGTGTTGGTATTATTGAGCGTAGAAAGAGCTTTGTCTTTGAAAAACTCTTTTGCAGTTCAGAAATTGGATTTAAAAGGATGTTTTTTTTACACATGCGGCTGCTATAATACATAGTTAACTTGACACATATGACGAGTAGACCGTTTTTGCCTGAAAACTTGTGTCATGTGTCACTGATGTTTTTGGTATAATAGTGCTTTTATGGCTCCACTTTTTAAAAGTAAAATATAATTTTTAGCCTTTTCTTTTTCATTTCAAATGCAACTCTTTCTAATGAGTGCACAATACTTCTCGAACAAATGTGTGGTGACCGTTGGTATATATATACAACAAATCAAGATCAGGTTTATGTTAATTTTTCTTCCATGTATTTTGTTGTCGTCCACAAACCATTTATCTCATGTGCATCGCAAGGCCAAATCATATGTATTTCTACACAAATCCATTTATTCTCAACAAGAAATATAATTCTTAGATATCAAACTTTTTCTTGTTACCTTTTCTTTACAATCTTGAATTTCAAGCCATTAAAGATGATCAAATTTGTTGGTTTTCCTACGAAACAATTCATTGACGTATGAAACATGATTTAACCACTTGCAAAGAGTTTTGAAATGTTTTTGTCGCATTTCATGAGTCCTAAATATAAAATAAAAACTAATCGATGAAACGCGAAATTGTATACCTCATCTGCTGCTCAAGTAGTCAACTCACTTTTTGCAAGGCATTGCTATTGTATTTTGATCAATTTAACATATATGGTATCTTAGAGATTTGGATATGCAAGGTGAATGAAATAAGGTATCATTGTTGGACAATGTTCTATGTTTGTTCATTTAAGAGAAGAAAGATACATCGAGAAGTTAAAAATTCTATAAAGGGTTTGACTAAATTTTTTTATCAGTCTTGATTTAATCTTGTACATATGTTGAATGATGTGGTTTTGATATTCTAGATGCATTACCTTAGACTGATTTTTTTAGATGTATGAAAAGTGATTTCATTAAGTTTTTTGGATTAACTGACGTATAAAATACGATTTTATCAATTGCAAGCAGTTTGGATCATTGTTGTCGTGTTTCATGAGTCCTGAATGTAAAACAAAATTTGATCAATGAGACGAAATTGCATGCTTCCTCTACTGCTCAAAGAGTGACTTCACTTTTTACAAGGCAGTGCTATTGTGTTTTGACCAATTTAACAGGTGTGTTATCTTAGGGATTTAAATATGCAAGATAAATGAAGTAAAGTGTCATTGTTGCACTTTTTTGTGTTTGTTGGTTTAAGGGGAGAAAGATAACATTGTTCTATGTTTGTTGGTTTAAGAGGAAGAAGATAACATTGAACCCTTGCTCAAAATTTATTAGTGAGCATGTCATATATAAAAAGCCTAAACTTTAAAGCCAAGAGCGAGTTCTTGACAGAATATCAAGTAGTCAAAAATTCTATGAAGGGTTTGACTAATTTTTTAAAGCAATCTTGCTTTAATCTTTTAGATGAGAGCAAATATGGATTGGTATATTGTGTCCCTAAATTGATTTTTTTATTTTCAGGTTTTGGTTTTGTGAGTAATGAGGATGACTAAAAGGAAGTTTTATTTAGAGGGAATGAAAAAAGAGAATCTTGAGGATACCTGTGATGAAAAGCTCTTTGATTTTTTCCATGCAATTGGAAATTCATTTAGTCTTGTTTACATCAGAGATATGCTCAATGTTCCCTTTGATTTGCAAGAGCTCTTGAAGGATCTTGAAGAACAATTAAAGGATTTTTGAGAGTTTTATGATAAAAATGTGGAAGGCCTAGAGATTAAGAGATTTTTCCATTATAGTGATGTAATGAAAGCTACCAATGCTGCAAACAAGGTTTAGCCTTATTGATAAGAAATTCAAGAAGTGGAAAGCAATTTGCCATTTTCATCGGAATTAGTATCAATGTCTTCTTGTACATAAGGATGTTGGATTTCTTGAATATCTTCAATATATAGATAGTTGTTCTTTAGATACAATACAAGAGAAGAAGATAGAGAATATTGCAAGCAAAGATAAAGAGGTTGAAGAGAAGGGAAAAATATTTTAGAAGGATATTGAGAACCAGTTAATGTAGGGATTTGATATTGCTTTGTTTAAAAGTGAGAACATTACAAAAATGAAAGAAAATGAGATAGAGTTGAGTGCAGATATTCAAACAGATCCTCTTGAATGTGTCTCAATATTTTCCAGTTATCTCATTAACAAAAAGAGATACGTATTGCTAAATGATATTTAATACCATTTTGATTTTAGAGAAGATTACTGCTTGACAATCCTTGTAGCATGGGATCAAAATGATAAGAATTTTATACGTTAAGAATTGCTAGCAAGTCTTGATGTGAGGAAGAATTTTCAAGACAGCTCTATAGGCTTACATTCATGTATTAATCAAATCATGAAATATGAAAAAGAGGGGATACCTACAAAGAAAGAGTTCTTACAAATTCAACAAAGACTTGGTATTGATAACATGGGGTATGAAGAGAAACTGAAGTCTCCATTAGAGGAAAAACCAAAAAGTTCAATAAACCTTTATGACGAGTCTTCTTGAAAAAGATGAAAACCCTAAGGTATAGAATATAATTCTAAGATATCCATTATGGTTTATATTAAATTATGTTATGCATTATAAACAAATATTATTAAATATTTATCTATTGGCATATTACACTATTATGGTTTATTGTGCATATAGAAATTGAAGATATAGATAACTTTCTTGAAAAAGCCAAGGGCTCAAGGCCATTGAAGCTTGGCAAAAGTCAAGGCCTTGGTCATTATATCAGAAGCTCAAATAATCAAATAGTTGTAATTTATTATAATAGGTTGTCAAGATATCCCAGCTTACCAATGATGGCTTTAAAAGCTATCTTCAAGGTGATTGGATTCTAAGTTTTCAATAGAGATTAGAACAATATAATTTTGGTGAAGAAGGAAAAAGTTGTAAGAGTTTTTGGCTTCATGCCTGGATACAATAGATTTAGAGCTTTGGAGTTTTTGCCTCTTATTTGCTCTCCCATGTAGGAGATGCAAAGAATTTGAAGCTCCTTCTAGGCTATAGGAAACAAGAGTTCCTGAAAAGTAGAGGTCTCATTGAGTGGGATGAAATAAAAGATTCCTCCAGAGGACTTAGTGAATTGCTTAAAACTAAAGACTCTTCTGCAACATAGTCAAACTAAAAGATGTTAAGGGTTTCTTGAAACTCGTCTTTTTCCATTTCTTTGTCTAGTTCATAACCATTCTAAAACTATTTGCTTTGCACAAGACTTTAAATATCCCTATTTTCTTCTTTAAGTAACAGTGGATATAATTCTTACCAAAGATGATGTATTACATGATGCGATTGTGTCTTTGAGCTTAAATTTGTGCCAAATTTGTCTACAACCATTGAAATGCCTCTAATAATTTGTTTGCTTTTTATCTTTCACATCCATGTCATATGTGTCTAAAGTATTTTATTCTTACTTAATATTGTGATTTTTCTATACCTTGGGTTAACCAAATAGATAGAGATCTATAATTCTTTATAAAATATAAAGCATGGTTGTATAAAATATGTTGCATAGTTAACAAATAAATTCAATTTAAAAACCTTATATGAGTCAGAAAATATATGTAAACTTCTTATCATATAGTGAGTGAAGTGTTGATTATCCCAAGTTTCTATCATTACATTTCTAAAAAGGTTCAACTGGTTTTTGAAGTCTTTGATATCGTCATTCCACTAAGTTTTATCACAATAAAAGAATCCTTTGTCTAGTGTTTTCCAAACATTGGTTGTTCTATTCTGAGCTTGTCCATTATCAGCACGATCCTTAACTACATTATGTAGGCACTTCCATTGATTGTATCTAATAGTTGAGCCACCATTCCTAGAGTTTATGTTACCAAGTCTTCCATGAAAGCCTAAGAACCTTCTAGCTTTCACTCCACCAATAGATGGCTTTTTGGAGACACAATTGCCATCCTTAGACTTTTGAATATTTGGTTCAATAACAACATTACCACAATGCAAACCAATTGTAGATAAGACTTTCTAAATATTTGTTATAGCATCTATTCTAGCTTATAATAGCTTCATATTCCATGCAAATCCTATATAAAGATAAACAAGCTTTTCAATTATCCTACAAAATGCATAAAGTGTAGACATATGGACATTCACTAAAGAAATATCTAGGATTAACTTAAACTGTGGATCTTTCTTGTTTCTAGAGAGGACTCTATTTCAATTGCTTGAATTCAACTCTATGGCTAAGGATATGCAATATAGGCAAGAAGATCTAGAGTTGGCCCCTTTTGATACATTGTACATACATATAAGTATATTTAAGTCACCGGCTATGTACGACTCATTCTTATAGTTTTCAAATCCTTCAACAAATACCTATTCTCTTGCTTGTTATCTCTTATTGACATTAGATATTAGCGTTCAATAAAAAACCCAATACAATATATCAAAACCCTCTATATCTACTTCAAATGATCCTAGCCACCAAATATTGTGTTTTGATTTTAACATTAAATGATATTGAGTGATTGCAATGATCTGATGAAAGTGCTTTATTAATCAAGGTAATAAAAACCCTCTCTAGTTTTATACATTTCAAAATCTCACTTTTATCAAGTTTAACCACAAATCTAGCTACTCATTGTGCCTCTTCTAATGACAAGTCATAGAATTTAATCATTAAATATTATAAGGTGACTAAGTCAAGGAAAATATTGTTAAATTCATTGAATACAATTTCCTTATTCTTGCCCTTGAAGCTAACCTTGATATAAAAAGACTCGCCCAAAATCTCTATCACTTTATTATTCACATTGTCTAATAGTTTTAAATATATATATCCTTGAAAGTATGCAATTACGTTCTTATCATTGCTTCATATTTGACTGTAAAAGCTGAAAAAGTTGTATATAAGCATCTCAACTAATACCAATATTATTTAGTGTCTTCTACACTAACTGAGTATCTAGATAACGAATCTTTCGAAATGACTCTAAGCATTGTTATTTTACCTTTTTAAATTTCTTCTCCAAAATTTCTTTTAAAACTAATGAAAGAAGAAGATAATAAATCTGAGATGCTTTTAAAGAATCTCTTTCACTTACATTCGATTGAAAAAAAAAACTAAACAAAATTAACATCACAAATCAATACAATTAATTATAAATAAAGCTATATTCAATCTTTTTAAAGTGAAAAAAATATACATTGCTACTTAGATTCTTTTACTATAACCATCACCTCCTCGTTTGAGATTCAATATTTTTTAGAGCATTTTTTTAATTTTAAATGCTTAAAATAGTTTACTCTTGTTTATAAGATTTGATGTGTTTCTCCAAGAATGAATCCTTTGTTCACAACCCTTTAGCTTCTATACTAACTCATTATATTTTAATAAAAGATGATCCTCTAATTTGATAATATTCCTTTCTGTAACTAAGTTAAGTGTATAACCTAAAAACCCATTATAACCATTACCAATGAACCTCAACAATAAAGAGCTATTATAGAAAGACAAAGTGCTATTTTTACTAGGATCTTTGGGATATAGCCTACCATCTAACCAAAGATTTAAGATTCTTCTTTTTTTCAAACCTAAATATATGTTTTGTAGACTTTGTAATAATAATGGGTTTTATTTTCTTCCTTATTGGTTTATACTCACTATCCAACTCAATATGAAGATGATAGAGAGATCTTTTACTAGAGCTACAAAGATTATTGGATGATTGATATATACCTAAGGATATTATTAAAAGATTGGATTGAAAAACTATGTGAATTAGAAACAAGAAGGAAAATTTTAAAAAAACCAGTAAAGATGAAAAAGAAAAAAAAGAGAGAATGGAGAAAAGTATTCAAACATTGAATAAAATTCAAATTGAATTAAAATCTTTATTATAATAATCTTTGTCACCTTTATAACGGCCTAGATTTCTAGGTTTGATGTGACCACAAGAATATAAAAGTTTTTATAAAATCTAAATATATATATATATTCACTTATCAAAATATAATTTTTTTATAAATTTAAAAAATGATTTTATTTCTTAAAATATTTTCTCTAGGATCGCTTACAAGGCATTTTCGAGATCGCAAAACTCCTCTAATGCTACAAAATAGAGAAAAGTAACAAGATTTAAAAACCCCACTATCAATAGATGCTTTCTAGTATATTCATCCTTGATAGTCTACCTTTACATCGATGAGCTTTAGCTCATCTACAAAATGCAATACTCTAATACTATCAATGTCCGCATAGCGTGTACACAATGCAATGATGGACCTGTTACAAAAAGATAATAAAATTAAATATTTATATCAAATTAAACATACCAATATAAATAGAGATAGCAATAAGCTACCTCCTAACACTGGGCAAGGATACCTAACACTAAGCAAGCACTCCATAAAATAGTTAATGAAACTCTCACTCATGGATTGTACACAACAAAGAAGCACCAATGACCTGTACAATATCATCTACTCAATAAGAATAAATGTTTTATCATAAGAAACATGTAACGATAGCAACAATACTCTTACCAAAACACCAATGGCTGAAAAATAAATATGGATTACCTCACATCACTCCCCTTGAGGAAGGCTAATTTGCAAACAAATTTAGGTAAGGATACCACAAGCTATTCACAAAGTATCCAACTAAAAGTAAACAAATTTCGACAACCAAAACAATATTATGAGGGAAATATCTTAGGTATATTGTGATAGATGTGTGATAGGCAAGATGTATATTAAGCATTACAAGGATCAATACTCACATGCCAAATAAGCTCATCATTCTCATTGATACCTCGTCACTATGTAAGAATGCATCCAACAAGCTCATGTCAACATCTACACGAAGCTTGGAATATCTAGCCATGAACTACCCCACTCCAATCTTACGGTGACAAAATATATTATGAACCATTAACAATGATATGGATCTATATTGACTATACACAACAAATAGTAGCTACTTTACCATGGCATTTCTTGCTTTTGTCCTCTTGTCTCGATTGGACTAATAGCATTGAACATCCACTGTATTAGTACCAATCATAAACACAATGTTTAGAGAATAGCATAGACTACTAAAGAGAAGAGATGTTAATCGAGTAAGACACTTCTACCCCAACAATCCAACTTAGTTATTGCGTAGTCAGAGAAGTAGTGCCATAAAGTGCTTCCCCCCACCTTGCAATGCACACGAACAAAAAATTGTGCAATAATTTAATATAGAAACATCGTACACTTAAAAAATGTATGACCTTTTACCCTTTTGCTATCGTAATGCTTTGCTTACATACCAAAGACAATATCCTCGTGAGTGCTTGATCCAACATGAAGCATACCATCTATAGCCATATGAAAATCAACCTCATCACTTTGCAACTAGAGACCATTGTCAATGGTCTAATGCTCACCAAGGGCAATCCCCTCGATGTGAACTTGTGGCACCTCTTTGTCTCCTATGCACAATCATTTCTAGAAAGAGATTAATAAACAAGTATACGTAAATGAAGAGAGTTAGAACTAGGGAGATACAAAACATGGCATTATTCATGATAAGAATTATAATTTAAAATTTTCAATGTAATTATATGCTTCTCATAGCCCTCTATAGTGTGCTTTCATGTTCTCTCAACGTGTTCCTTTTTTAGTCATACTTTGCCATCGCTATCATCACAAACACACGTATGTAATCCTCCCTTGTCATGATATGCTCTTCATTTTCCAACAAGTCCCATAATGAACTTGCATTCTCACGCTAAGCCTTCTCATACTTTTTTGTAGTTTGGTTTAACTTTCTTTCTAAATCCACAAAACATTTTTTTTCTTAACATTGCCAAGTATGCACCATAGTAGAGAAATGATGGATCCCAACAAGACGGCCTGTCTGTTGAGATTCAGCAATCACACTCACTAACAGCCTCTTTGTATGGAGCTTCAGGGCCAAGGACATGCATGCTTATCTATCCCATATGCACAGTGGTGCCTACTACAGTTTCCTACTTTCCTATAAAGCATTGTACTTGCTTTCTTTTCTTAATGTAATGATAGTACTCTTTTCTTATCAGTAAAGTGTCATTGTCCACATACACAAGATTGTGTTTATGAGTCCAAGTCTCAATCTTGGAACCTAATTCACTTGTGTAACAAACAGTGTCTTTGTCTCCTACATCATGAGTTTACTCTTCTCCTTCCATCCACCATAACTTACTGCCATGTCCTAGATCCCGCTCATTCCGACATGGTATCAGAGCCCAATCGGGCACAGCATTGCTTCTCCAGCCTCTCTTGATTCCTCTCAACCTCCATCCAGCTCAGTGTCAGTGTATGAATTTTTTTTCTCAACTTCATCTTCAGCCAAGCTTGTGGCAGCCATAGCCAAAGAGCACATAACTCTGATTGAGGACCTAGATCTGCATCTACAGGCCATATCTCAAATCGATTTCTTCTGCAAAAGTGTTCTACACTCCAAGGCACTTCATCGTGGCACGTCAGCCCTCAACATTAGGCGCATCAAAGAGCAGCATTGTGAAAATTCGTTGTCGCTGTCAAATCTGCACTTCATGTTCGTACTGTTTGCGCCATCAACACGCAACGAATTCCAAGCTGCAACCATGGGGCTTTGGAAGGCTATGACATAAGCTTCCTATACATGTAAAAAGTTTGGAAAATGATCAACTACAGCTCTTGCAATCTGCAAAAAATCAGGCCCCTGTCTGAAACCCTAAACTGTTAGCCATAGCCAGTTTCATCAAAGCTAAAAAATCTCATCATTTTCTCTCTCCTGCCACCTGGAGCAACCCACTGCCACTCTGATCTACTATCCCAGCACCAAATCAAGGAGGGGAAGGACCTGAGAAGATTGAAGAAGGATCGACGACCCCGAGCAAGGAAGATTTAAGCTCAACATCAAGTCTCTAGATTGTGTGTTTTCACACTACCATTACTTGTCTCTTGACACATTGTAATCTGCTCTTTCACTTGTAAAATCTGAGAATCTTGGAGCTGATTTGCTGCTGCTCCAACCATCCAACATGGGAAAAGACTCTCCAAATGCTCGGTTCAAGGGAGTCGGGTTTCACACCTGGCAAACCCGCATTAAGCTCATCCTGATGAAGAAGGGTCTCTGGGCCATCACAAATGGCAAAGAAAAGAAACCTCGAGATGTGGACCTTACAGTTTCTTGGCAAAAGAATGATGACAAGGCACAAGCCATCATTAAGATGAAATTGGATGACAGCTACATCCATCATGTGGATGCCTGTGACACATCCCATGACACTTGGGACAAATTGGATACCTTATTTGGTGCACAGTCAAAGTCGTCTAAGTATGGTCTATTGATTGAATTTTTCCAACTTGATATGAAGCCTCATACATCCCTAGCATCCCATCTAAATTACATGAAAAGTCTCCTAACCCAGCTTGCAGAGATAAATCTAAAAATGGATGAAGATGTTTGTGTTGGTGTCTTGTTAAAAAGTCTGCCTCCTGCCTATGATAATGTATCAACCACTCTAACCAATATGCCTGATCCTTAATTTGTTGATATTAAAGCCTCTCTGCTAGAGGAAAAAAAGAAACTTAAAAGCAAAGAAGAGCCTAGCACTTCAAAGGATGAACAAATGTTATATGTAAACAATAGATACAAAGGTAAAAAGGAACCGCTCTTCTGTGACTTCTGCAAAAGGACCGGACACGCTGAGAAGTTCTGTCATGCTAGGAAGAGGTCCCAAAAGACCTATCTTGCAGCTGTGAAAGAAGAAGAAGACCATGGACCAAAAGATGAAGATGAAGATGAAGATGAAGACCACCAAGATCGGAAGGACAAGCCTCATCAGTCCTTCTACTCTCATTACTCTAATAGATTGTTTTAAAAGCCTTGTATTTCCTACCCCTAATGCTTCTTGCCATAAGCTTTGTAAACTCCTCATATAACTTGGCACTACAATCCCTGTACACTTTGTGAGGCCCCTGTTACAGCCTTTGGATGTCCATCATGTTTTGGTGCCCACACTTAGTCTTTTCTGTGACAGCCTTTGGTATCTACCATGTTTGTGGTGTGCCCACACTTTGCAAGTGGTTCTCATTACAACCTCTACACACTTTGTGCCTTTCTAGTTGTGATTGAGGAGGGGTGTTGAGATTCAGCAATCACACTCACTAACAGCCTCTTTGTATGGAGCTTCAAGGCCAAGGACATGCAAGCTTATCTATCCCATATGCACAGTGGTACCTACTGCAGTTTCCTACTTTCCTATAAAGCATTGTACTTGCTTCCTTTTCTTAATGTAATGATAGTACTCTTTTTTTATCAGTAAAGTATCATTGTCCACATACACAAGATTGTGTTTATGAGTCCAAGTCTCAATCTTGGAACCTAATTCACTTGTGTAACAAACAGTGTCTTTGTCTCCTACATCATGAGTTTACTCTTCTCCTTCCATCCACCATAACTCACTGCCATGTCCTAGATCCCGCTCATTCCGACATTTTTGCACAAGATATCAATGTGCAAGCCATGCTTAACTACCAGGTGTCAAATCATCCTTGCTTTCCTAGTAAAATTCACGTCTTTTCAGGTAAAGAATGCCAATATGGCCCTGACATACGAGGGATCCATCAAATAATGTAACCTCCATGTATGATAGGTGTCCCTATAAAAAAGCATATATATACTCAATACGAAATGCAAACAAAAGTCATATATACATTCCTTCTAGATAGTTTTCTACCAAAGGAAACCCATGGTAAACATATTACAATACAAAATAATTTTCACTTTTCTCATTTATAATATTTTTAAAAAACACTCTTACCAAAGTATGGATTGAGCAAGACACATCCATTGGTGCTTAAGATCTAGTATGCTTAGCATGGTCCCTACAACCGTATTAAGAAAAAGATGCAACCTAGAAATTAAAATGACCACAACTTTTTAAATACTTTGAAAAAAAAACATATCTCAATCAAGAGTCATAAGGAATGAGTAGATTACATCAATATTTGTGTAAGTGTTGGAGGCAATGAATGTAGGATGCAATTGTGATGCCCTACTATGTGTACATGGAGCCATGCTATCAATGGATGTACTAATATTTGCAGCATTTAAGAATAATCAATATTAACATAAATGTACTAAGTATCAACCAACAATACACACAACATATGCATGGATTCTCTCAAAAAATAAGGACTCATATTAATGCAAAAGAGATTATGCATTCAAAAAAACCTACTTTGAGCGACAAAAAATAAAGAAGAGAAAATGACATTCTATAATTGGAGCGACCCTTTGTACTACTCACAACACTTTGATATGATGATATCATTGTATTACATGAAGTGTTTAGTTGTCCCCCTTCCAATGGTTGGATGGAAAGGGGCTCAATAAAATTTAACTTGCATTGGAGCTCATCATGCGACAATAAGAATAAAATTTAAAGCTTGCATTAGAAACCTTAAAATTGTTCTGCTAATAATTGGAATCTTCCATGAGAAATTGACTCATCTCGAGTTCCAAGCAAATGTACAAAGGCCTTATGACTCCCCAAAGCAAATCTATTTAAAAATGCTTTTGATGTAATTGTTGCATTTGACACAAAAAACATGCCTAATCTTCATCTTTGAAAGTTTTCTCCAATCCACAAAACCTAGTATTCGAAAACCTGGAAGGGTCCTATATATCGAGGAGGTTCGGGATGGAAGGGTTGATTAGATACTTACAGAGTGTATGTTTGAGAGGGCCCTTATGTTGGGTGACGACGGTGTCGACAGTGTCGCGGGTGCTGGAGAGCAGTAGGTGGCTAGAAGGAGCCCCGTGAGAGAACAGCAAACAATATTTTCGATGGTCAAGTTTGTTTAAAATGCTGGACCCCATTTAATTTGTAAGGCTAGTTTACATCTGAACCAGTCAATGGTCACGAAGGGCACTCGCGATTGCAATTTGCACACGTTGTTGCATTCTTGATCCCAACTCCACGGGGTCTTAAAGACGCCATGGGAGATAGTGTTGAGGCTACCACACCACAATCAACCCCACGTGGAAATCCATGTCACTACCCACTAATGTGCACATTTCATGGGGGGGAGGTGTGGGGAATCCAAGTTAACTCTAACCATGGGTTAGAGAGGCAATTTATAACTAAAGGTAAAGAATGTGCAAAAGGAGAACGAACAACTAGAAAGATGCATTATTCTAGTCTGATTCTCTCTCTCTCTCTCTCTTAGCTTCTCAGCAAAAACTTCCATAGGCAGGTGGGCCGTGGCTATGAAATTGCCTCACATTACAACATTTAATAAAAAGTATTGTTAGCAAGCCACTCAAGGAAACTCCTCTTAACTAGAAGTGATTTTAAAGTTATCTTCCACCTTGCCACCACAACCATGGTATATGTGTATGCTCTTATGGGCAATGCTAACAAAGCAGCATAACAACAATATAAATCACTAGATGCTAGCAACAAGAGACAATCTTATTGCTTCACAATAGTATGTTGATTTCAATTACCATTTCCCAAAATACCTCTCTCAACAAAAAGACATCGCAAGTGTGGCCCAAAAAACAAGGGACGCTAGTTTAAGAGACACTTAAAAGGTCGCGCAAGGGAGCCTCTTAAGTGCTAAGTGAAACCAATGGCCAAATCCAAGAAAAGGAAACAACTCTATTATTCGCCACCACCATAATCTTAATTGCCCAATGGGGGTCCACTTCCTTCGAGAATAAAAGAGAGCATGAAGCTTGCAATTTACAAAGCCAATCACCACAATATCTTGTAGCATCCTTACATAGTTAGAAGGAAGTATGATAATTTAGAGATAGAAATGGAGCATTTTGTAGACGTCATGCCCAACCTAGTGAAAAAAGTACAAGGGGGAGTCAAATATTCATAAAGTGGTGGAAGGGCCAAGAGATCTTTGCAAATGATTTGAGTATTGGACCATGGGAGAAGCAACGCTTTTTAAACAATTGTATGCCTATCTAGGCAGCCAAATGCCTAAACATTCCCCATCTACATAGTTTCTAGTACTAGTAAATTCACTTCTACACATTAGCTAGTACGAATTGTGGAGAAATACATGCATATAGCAACTATTCGTATAAGAACATTCTTCTCATGGTCCAATGCTTAATCCTTGTCAAATATCTCTTAACCCCTCCCCGCCTTGATGAATGTCTAGCCCCATCCTTGTACTCAAATTTCAACCCCTAGCTTGGGCGAAAGACTTATGCAATACTCTTTTTCTATCTCAGAGTAATCTTACTCCTTTCTAAGCATACTATTCTAGTAGATGCTATCCCAGTGATTGACTTTACAAATTATAAGGACACAACTTTTGATCCTAAATGTGCCACTTATCTCTATTGCAAAGAGTACCTTCTCAAGTACTATCCTTTCAACAAGTCACTTACTCCCATCTCCCTTAATGTTCTATATGAATCATCGAAAAAAAAATCCACAAATACAGGTGCAACTAGGGTCTTGCTATCAATTGACTCCATCATTGGCCACTACACATTTTTCAAATTCCATGATATTTCTCATTTCTCAAATTTTTCCTTTTATTTTATCTTTCTTCCAATCTTCTTCCCTCCAACTCATTCCTTACCTCACCATCCATCATCGACTTACTTTTCCCACTTCGTCAATTATGCATGTCTCCCATTATATACTTCTCAACTACCTTTCCATCTCACCACTTACTATTTCTTTGTACCACCTTTCCCTTCTTCACCTTCTCGTGTTTCTAGTTATATCCACAAACATAGTGAGTGTAAGAGCCACAAACTCATATCGCCAATATACTAGGCCTAGAGGATAATGTACAAGGATGTCTCATATGAATAAGAGCAGCTCAACCACCTTGCCTTTGCTCAACTATTACATTCTCTTTCCCCTTAAGGAAGCCTAGATCATATACTTGGAGCTCTCTTATTAATGCAATATACCTAAGACTAGTTTGCTTAACTTATCTAATTGACATGATCTATATCCATGTGTACCCTATTATTGAGAAGCTATACTTGATGTTGGAGCCTACATACAATGTATCTCTTGGTGACAGCGAGTATTTAATTACATTTATTGATGATTACTCTACAAAACTAAGAGTGTTTAAATGTAGAGTAAAAAAATAGAGTAAAGTAAAACTTGAAAGTAGAGTTAAAAAAAAAGGAAAACTAAGAGTATTTAATTACATTTATTGATGATTAAAAAACAAAAACAAGCTTGAAAGTGAAGGCCTCTCTAATGAGTTGAGTGACTTTTTGAGGTCTCACATCATTATACATGAGCAGAGAATCTAATGGAGCCGAGATATAGAATCATTATGATTGGGTATATTTGGCAAGGGCTTTGCTACATTCTATAACTATATTCTAAAGCATTAACTCAACATTTGGCAAAGAGACAAGGCGCCATGAGATCCAAAGCATAAGTATATCTTTGGTGATGACCCTCCATCCACGATCACATTTTCATCCTTTAGGAAAGCATTGAGAGCAAGGCATATCAAAGGAAAACTTACTACTCTACTTTGTGAATTTTTCCCAAAGCTCTTGAAATTATACTAACAACCAAGCTTAAGAGTGGAGACTAAATGTCTTGGAACCCCTAAGTCAATGCTTGGGATATCATATCCATCTATGAGGAGCTAATATGCAAGGTTCAAGTAGATTTAATAGTCAAGGATTAAGATGTGGCTATTTGACACTTTGCTAACTACCACACTTTCATATGGCACTCCTATATTGAGGCCAAGTGATCCAAAAAGGAAGGCATGCAAATGAGCATGGGAGGATGGCACCTAGAATGCTATACAAGAGAGGGAGGAGGACAATGTGATGGAGGCCACTATATGGATAAGAGCCAACAATAGCAATTGAGGAGGGATATTATCATTGATTGCAACCATGGGAGTAATCTTTGATGATGATCTATATAATCTCAAGCAAGGTCTCAATCCCACAGACAACTGTATACACGAACCTAGGAACCACACCTATTGTGAACAAGGCCTTGTTTTAAATTGTGTATTTTTTTCATCAACTATGGGATACCCCCAAGGACAAGTAATCTAGAGAGTAGCCTTCCAAGTGATTGCAATGAGCAATAGATAGGGATTGAAGGTGCTAGTGAGATTGTTAGGACATATTCACCATTCTCAAACCACCCATGAGGGCCATCCTCAAATGACTCACAAGCACCACTATACTCTCTCATGACACATACATGTGTATCCTATGACTTGCAATCATTACGGATCCAAAGTATTCTAGCATTTTGGCCCTTGGGCTTTGACGAATGTAACTTTTCCTTCTTTTGCATGTGCAATGTACGTATCAAAATTATGTCATTGTATTTGTTGGGTCTTATAGACCATTTCGGCCTCTTTAGGGATGGTAATATAATCTCTCTCTTTTTTTTGTAAAAGGTAATTGTATTAATTACGAAAAAATGTACAAGGTGACATGATTACAAGATACACGATGGCTCTAAACCATCATGTGCAAAATCTCTCTCTCTCTCTCTCTCTGATTACAAGATACATGATGGCTCTAAGCCATCGAGTTACAAAAGTCATGGGAAAGACGCAGAGGAAATATCCATATGCCAGGGAAGTAAGTCCTCCCAAGGGAGTAAGTCAGAGTGCCGAATGAGATCTAACTGCCAATGCAGGAGACCTCTAAGCCTTGCAATATGTCCCGGAACATTAGAGGCCGAATAAAAAAGAAAGACATTCGGAGTGATCCAATTGTGCCAGCAGCCCCAATATCTAAGAAAGTGAAACAAGATCTTCATATGCGACTGTACCGGTGTGGGGTATTTGGGCCGTACAAAAACCCAATCAAAAGGGCTTAGGAAGAAACCAACCACCGCTCACCAAACCGCTGACAAGAGTGACCAGATATTCTTAGCGAGAGGGCAAAAAATAAATCGATGACGGACCAATTCCACATTGGTGGTGCAAAAGAAACAATTGCCGTGAGAGATTCGACGCTTGGAAAGGACGGAAGCAAGAGGAAGACCACCAATCATCACCCTCCAAAGAAAGACCTTGCACTTGAAAGGTGTCTTGTTCAACCAGCCCTCCATCACAGTTGCCTTCCACCATGACTGAGATTTACGCAATCCCCATACAGTATTAGCTTTAGTAACCATCCATTGATGATATTTAATCAGAAGATGATACACTTGGTTAGCTGACGCCTTTTCCAAATTCAACTGACCTGCAAGGTCCCACTCCTGCCAAGGACGATCCAAAGCCAGGGCAGGAAATGGTTGTCTGCTCTGGAGCACAAGCAAAAGCTGTTCCCATAAATCACGGTATTCACAAGGGATTCTGAAAAGCCTCCTAGCTGTACGAAACGATATCAACACATTGCGACTGGCAAGGGTGGCATCTGCAACAACTGAAGTCAAGCCCAAACGTGCCATGCGGTTAAATTTTGGTCTGAGCTCATGTTTGCCTTTCCAAGAAAGTAATCGCGAGGCTGCCAACAATTCCAGTTGAAAAGAGTTAGTATGTAAGCGGTCCTCCGCTGGATGCCACCGAGCCTTCTGGAGGACCAATTTCCAGGAGCATACCGAATGAGCAAGCAAGGATGAGGAAGGACTAGAAAACCGAGAGTCGACATTAAGAACATGCCACCAGGAGCTTCGAATTTGGATATTACCATGCACAAGCCCGTGATCCTCAAGAAAATAACGGGCTATAACGACCCATGGGTGATGATCCAAGCACATGGCATGAAAAAGAGACCAACGAAGAGCCAACATATGAGTTTCGGCATCCAAAATAGCCCCACCACCCATGCGTTTGGGGGTACATGCATGCGACCAAGAAATCCATGAAATGCCAGCATGCAAGGAGTCATTTTTCCATAACATGAAACGAATGTACTGAGTAAAAGCATTCAAAGTAGTAGTAGTCCAAGGCAACAATGGCAAGAAATATGTGAGCATTGGCAACATAATTATCTGAGCCACTTTGAGGCGAACATGGAAGGGCCAAGCCTGTGACTTCCAATACAGAAACTTGGCTACTAGTTTCTGTGAAATCCACTCTAGTAGTTACTTTGGCCGAACATCAACATCCAAAGGGTACCCAAGATGCCTGACAATGGAACCACGGGGAACAACTAGGCCCTGCAAGCCCAATGACTGCAAATCTGACTCCGTGCAACTGAGAATGGTTGATTTGAAAGCATTGATATGAAGACCAAACGCCTGACCAAAGAGCATCCAAACATCTAATGCTTTGCGAAGATTATCCTTGTCTGCACACAAAATCATAAAGCTGTCATCAACCAAAGATTGACTAATGAAGTGCTGTCCAAAAGGAAGCGACAATCCAGCCAACTGAGCCGAAGCTGCCATAGAAGATAACATCGAAAGAACCGGATGAGTCGCAAGGGCAAAGAAGAGAGGACTCAAAGGGCAACCCTGTCTCACAGAGCGTGCAAGGACAAATGGCTCGGTAACACCGCCATTTAGCATAACTCGCAAAGAAGCCGTTGCACTAATGGTGTAGATCAAGCGGGACATCCAAGTACCAAAGCCCATAGTAGACATAAGTTCTACAATGAAAGACCAGTCTAAATAATCAAAAGCCTTTTCTAGGTCCAATTGAATCAATACCACTTCCTGATTAGAGTGCCTTGCATAGACAATAGCCATTTGCACATTTAAGATATTATGCAAAATGTTTCGGCCCTTAATGAAACCATATTGAAGAGGATGCACAATGGCCAGAAGATGCTTGTGGAGCCGATTCACCATCACTTTGGAAAAGATTTTATACATCGAACCCATCAAAGAAATTGGTCTCCACTGTTTCAACATTGACGGCGAAGGAACTTTTGGAAGCAGCTTGATAAGACCCTCTTTCCATAACCTCCGCCTCACAAATATCTGTCTCCAAAGTAGTTTGCATGTCATGTGGAACCTGATTGCGGACCAAATCATAGAAAAGTAAACGTACATGAGTAACTTGGTCAGAAGGTAAAGGGGAAGAACCAAGAAGGTCTAGAAAATAATTCCTGCACATATTCACAATAGTCTGAGAATCAATGACCATTTGACCTTCTGGATCCCGGAGTCTAGTCATATTGTCTCGACCACGAGATGCATGTAGAGCTCGAAAGAACTTATGAGTCTGACAAGCACTATCTTGCAAATTCTCAGTCAAATTTTGCAATTTGGCCTGCTGATAAGATTTCAACTGAAACTCTTTAATAAGATCAGCCATACGCATCGCCAGTGGCAGTATAAATACATCATCTGGAGTGTCCACCAGCAGAGAACGGACCAAAGCTAGTAAGTCCTTTGCTGCTTGTCGACGCCACCGACAAAGAGAGACGTGATGGATCCCATACTGCCGAACAACCCGTTGCACATTAGAGAGCAATCGTTCAAACAAAGCATTGCCCTCAGAGGAGAAGTCCAATAAGAATCTATCAATCAATTGTTGCATATAGCCCTGAAAGATTGAATGCTTCAAATAAGATGAGTTGAAACGCAAAGGGAGTCTATCCAGAAATTGCTTAAAAGGTGCAATGGGTTGTGCAAGCATCTCAAGCTGTAGAGGAAAATGGTCAGACAAGGCATATTGCTGCAACACTTTCATTTCAAGCATCTCAGGAAGAAAGTCATCATTTTGCATGATGTACATGCGGTC
>NW_028230199.1:0-19238 GCF_053477565.2 Lygodium microphyllum | reverse complement strand
AAATGAAGGAGCTGTGTATTATGGAGGCTGAAAATGGAGTTTTTCACACAAGCCATGGAGCCATTGTCAAAAAAGAAGCTACTAATAGAAATCAAAGGTATTTGGTCATTTTGTCTCTTGATTATTGTTGTTGAGCATGGAACAATGCTCAAAGAACAGAAGGGTTTCTCTTCGTGGACATTGTTGTCCTATTGGCTCCTGCTATTGAGCAAGGAGCATGTAAAGGTGCATATGCTTGCTGTCATTGGAATGGAAAGTGGTGTTTGGTTGGCTAAAATCCAAGATGGAGCATGTCGGGTGAGGCATGTCTCATCTGTATGCTCAAGGAAGAGAATTCAGAGTGGAAGTAAGGAAGGCTTTCACATGGTTGGCACCTTGGAGGCTTATCAAATAGAGAAGCATGGTAAAAGCATCCTTGAATATGCATGCTGAAAAGATCATAAATACCAAAGCAAGTGGTTGGAATGACTGGGATGACGATGTAGGTATTCATGATGATGTTTGCATGCAGACTGCACAAAGCTCCAAGTAAACAACATACAACACTATTCAGAAGGATAAAAACGAATTGAAGTCTATTTAGAAGACCTTGCAGCAAATAGGGCTGCAAAGGTCAAGAAATTGATTGCAATTGAGTGATTAACTCAAGAAGCCAAGCAGCTGCATAGCCTTTATAGAACGGGTAGGAACGCTGCTACAAACAACCCTCCTGGCAAGAAAATGGAGACTACTGCAGGCGTCAAGAAGAAGAAGTAGAAGAGGATTCAAAGTCTATGGTAGAGCAAATTCAGGGTCTTTCTAGATGGTGCGCCATTTCCTGGGGCCATTCTTCTCCACGCCTGCCTGCAAGGCAGCCTCCTGCTTCAGCGTCCACTTTTGCTTCAGAGCCCCCATCGGACACAGAGTTTTGCTGCTTCTCTTCTCCTCTTCTACGTTTTTCACAGGCAATCTACTTCACAATCCTAGATGCATTGTACATAAGCTCGATCATGGCATCCCTGGTCATTGAGTTGGTGCCAGAGAAGCTTTCAATTCCGAGAATATATAATTGATAGCAATAAGTGCATTATTGAAACACTTTAAGCAGGGCACAAAGAGAGAGAGAGAGAGAGAGAGAAAGAGCGCAGAAACGAAGAGTCGAACAAAAAAGCTTGTCAGTGAGACGATGGGGCAAAGGAGTTGCCATGTGGCAACCTTATCTTTTTTGGGTTTTTGGCATGTGTAAAGCCCCATTCATACACCAAAGAAAAAGTTAAGTTATACATTCGAAATATGTTTGTGTGAAACAATGTGAAAAAAAAAACATTCACATTTGTATTGTGGATAATGATAGTAGCTGAACTTGAGAGTTGAAAATGAAAAATTATACTTCATCCATGGAATGAGGGTACTCTACCTGAGCCCACCTAGAGGCTCAGAATGAATATATCTACATGCATGTCTCAAAAGAGTCTATTTGAGACAAGGTTGCACAAGAATTGGCTTGTGCGGGGTTCTCTGCCTGAGATTGAGATCTCCAAAAGAATTTTGTGAGTGCGTGGTGTGTGCACATGATTGTTGCACCTTGAGGTTTGTCATACCTTTCCTGAACATCTAGGATTGTTAAAAAAGGATGGGGTAGGTTCACCCAAGCAAGTGGTGCTCAAACGAACATTGTAAATGCACATAAAACATGCATATGGTGGACTAGATGTGTCTAGTCATATAAACACTCCAATATAGCATTGAGGGGGAGTGTTAATAAGTAGTGATTGTGGTCATGCAATGCCACATTGGATGGGTGACAAGGTACAATTAAACACCTCACTTAAGAGGGGGTGTTGGCATTGTAAGCTTCGGTGTTTGCAAGTGTGTATATGTGAAAGCACTCTTATGTGCTTAAGATTGTGTGGTGCATGAATATGGATGAGAGATGTGGAGTAAAGTGTGCCACATAGGGCACACATGTAAAGTGTGGGTTGTATGGTGTCACATGGGGACACACATGGAAAGTGTGAGGCTACATAAATGAGGCCTTATCTCTTCTATAAAAATATAGCCATTGTATGCAATGAAAAATAAGAAGAGAACATTTGTTGAGTGTGCATATTGTTTGCCTTCTCTTTGTAACCATGGAGTTCCTTGTCTATTACAATCCTCTGTGATAATGTATCAATCATTTTGTACACACCATGATCAACCCCACATTGGAATTATTGACATCCTTCCCATTAAGGTTGATTTACACCTTTTTCCTAGATTTCTAATGGCTAATATGTCAAATATTAGTGTGCAAGACATTCAAGCACTTTGAGATTAGTGTGATTCTCCTTCTCCTTTCAAAGAACATCTTCTTCTTACCTGATCCTATCATGCATGTACCCCTTCACCAAATAATAATCATATTTTCTCTTATCTCCTCATACCCCACATCATACCACTTTATATCTTTGGTTATTTAGCTAATGGATTAGTATAGGCAAATAGAAAGAGCTTGCAAAAGACAAAAGAGTGACATCACCATACTTGAACTTCACAACCTAGTTTTCTGGTTTGAATGTGTGGTGTCACGACATCCACCACATCAGTTGGAAGTTGCCCCAATATAGCTACATGCAAAGCTTTCACATGGAGGTTGCTAATCTGCACAACATAGTGCAACCTAAAAATGTCCTTGATGAACAACCTAGCAATATCAGATGTTTTGAAGGTAATCTTCATATTAATGATGTGAGTGACTTTTGCTAGTATATCAATGACTACCAACATTGAGTCATACCTCACACTATTGGAAGCTTGATTACAAAATCCATACTGATAAACTCCCATTTAATTTTAGGAATATCAAGAGGATGCACCTCTCTAGGGATTTTAATCCTTTGAACCTTTACTTGTTGATGAAAACTCAAGCATTATATCTCTTAATATATCAGCTTTTGGTCCTAGATAATGATAACTTTTTCTTTGTTGGGGGTAAAGACGCCTCTGCCTAGCCGCCCGTGTATTACTACACTGACAGTACTTGCCACTGCACACTACAGGTGGTGGGTGCCCATCACAGTCACTTATTCTTTATTCTTTTAGTGATATTTTGAATAAAGGAAGGCCCAGCCACACATTGTGGTTGTTGGAGTTTCCACTTTTGAGTTTCTTTCTCTCTTGGATCTTGCTCTCCAAGCGCTATAGCTCTCACCGCCAAGCTTCTTCCTCCTGGGTTCCACTTCCCTTTCAATTGGCATCAGAGCAAAGGCATTGGAGATTTCCCAACATTCTCTTCAACTCGGATTTGAAGAGCTTCAACTCGAGCTTCAATGGCAGCCATGGCACCTTCATTCGCAGGTATGTTTTGATATATCGCCTCCTCCCTGAGCTTCCGGACCTTCATCGACTTCTTCGTGGGCTGCATTGGAGTCCCCCTTGACATTGCCAAGTGCCCCCAAGGGCTGTTGAAAATCCCCCAGCCCCCAGGAACAAGCCAACATAATTTTCTTCACATTTTAAGGGGGCTAGGCTAATATGCTCCCCGGCATTTCCTTGCTTCTCCTCGGCTTCCTGGCACTCTTGGCAACCTTGCCACACATTTCTTGACTCCCCGACATTAGTGCTTGACTCCCGATGATCGATTCGAGTACTTTCCCCTTCAACCCTTTGCTGTATACACAGTCCCAAGATTGTCAAAATAGGGCAGCACTTGACATTTACTGTTTGATGCTTCTTAGCATTGCTCTTTTGATGCCTATTGATGCCCAGTGATGTCTAGATGTTATGGGATGCTTTGTCTATGCTTTGGGACTGATTTGGAGCAGATTTGAGCACCATTTGAGCTTCATTCAATTTGATAATTTGGGACCCCTATTCCTTCATCTAGTCCTCCCCTTCTAGTAGAGATAAAGGCAACATCTCAATTTTTTGAATGCTAATCATTGATCCTGAAACATGGCAAAACATGTTATAGATATCAAGTGGAGCATCAATATTTTATTAGCTTCCATGATGCTAGAGTTATCATTAGTAAAAAGTTGTTTATAGAATTGTGAACATTAGGCAAGGGAAAGCCTTTGAGGACTCACTTCTACTCTTGTGGTCAATTGTCATGAGTAGTGGGTTAGTTATTATTGTGAAAAACAAAGGTGCATTAGCACAACCTTGTCCTATTGATATTTTTAGCTGGAAATGCTAACATTCTATCCCTGTTAACCCCAACATGAAGAAAGCAAAAGGAAATAAAAAAGACGCATGGCAAAGGTGAAAAAAAGTTAGCTTGACTGAAGAAAGAAGAGGAGGAAAGGCCAAAGGCGCAAGGGCAACCTTAAAAGTCCAAGGCAAATGCAAAAGGGGAAAGGCGCATTTTAAAATAAAAAGGCGCACCCCGAGATCTTGTAAAAGAGCGTCGGACTCTCACCCGTGCAATTTGTAAATGTAGACGGGCGGTGGAAAGGAAGCTAGGAAGATAGAAGGACAATCGGAAAAAGGGCCTAGGCTATGGCCGGCCATGTAAAAAAGGGGAGAAGGGGATGACCGCCCAAAAGGGATTTAGGGTTTTGTATATAAAGTTGAAAAGTGAATGGGAAGCTCATTCTTGTGTGTGGCCAAAAGTAGCTCTTCTCTTCTTCTTCTTCTTCTTCTTCTTGCTTGCTTGAACTTGTGCTTGAGAGAGGGAGTGTGAGAGTGTGAGGGAGTGAGTGTGTGAGGGTGAGGGACCGAGGAGGAGGATCTCTCCATCTTCTCCTCTCTTCTTCTCTTCTCTTCTCTTCTCTTGTCTTGCTCGCGGCAATGGAGCTTGGAGCTTGGAGCAGGAGGATCGAGCTTGCTTGAAGCTTGCACTTGGATCGTGGAGCTACCGGAGTGCGCGGGAGAGGAGGTAACTCAAACAGCTCGAAGGTAAGCTCACTACACCCGTAGATATGGATGGCGCTTCGATTATGTGAGAGGTAGCCATTATTGCTCGGGTTGGAACGCTTGAAACAATAAGTGGTCCGTGGGTCTTGGCGATTGAGTGAAAACTCCCACATTTTGGTTCCGTTTGCCAGGACCAACGGATTCAAGCCTTGAGTGCTTGCGCGCTTCGAATCGAGCATTGGAGTAGGGTTTTCCCCGAACTGGTGCTTGAGGTAGATAGGTAGGAAGCGAGGGGGTTGAAGATGGTATTCGATCTCCCTGGCGAGTAGATTTTTGATTTCTTGAGATTTATGTTGTGGAATGAAGTAGTGTAGGTATTTATTTTGTGATTTGGATACATTTAGGATAGGAAAAAACAAAGAAAAAACAAGCAAACAGTAGGGTTTTCTATTGCTGTATAACAGGCTAAAACAGGGGACCAGATTCAAGTTTCTGGGTGAGACAGGGATAGGGAACTAGCTGTAAGGTTCTGCAGTGCTGGGTAAGGACCTTAAGGGGCAGGGGAGGCCAGGACAGACCCCATTTCCTCGGTGGGCTTTGTGTGAGAGAGAGAGAGACAGAGAGAGAGAGAGCTTCTGGTTCACAGGACGAGGAAGCGCTACTCCGATTTCTAGGCGCCAGCGATTCGTGCTGCTCCAGGTGAGTCCGGTGTTCTCCAATAGTGCTCTAATCAGATCTAGAAAGTCTGTGGTGATTGTGTGCAGCACACAGTAAGGAGGGTTCAAATGCGCCGGAATCACGGTTCAAATGCGCGGGAATCGCGATCTCCACCGACGTAGTTGGACCAACTCGCAGTGGTCCGAAACCCTAAATCAGACCACTCGAGTTCTGGAGTCGGACCGTCCGACTTCCAGAATTGGACCGCCTGCCGACTGAGAGTGAGTCGGACCAATCTGGTCCGATTCCCAGAATCGGACCAGACCGATCGGATGTGCCAAAAGGCACTCGGACCACTCAGATTCGGACCAACCCGTCCGACTCGGACACTCGGACACTCGGACAAGTTCAGAATCGGACCACTCAGAATCGGACCAGGCCGTCCGAACCTCAGAATTGGACCAAGCTGTCCGAGTCCCAGAATCCGACCACCCTGTCCGATCCGATTCCCAGAATCGAGCCACTTTGAAAATCAGACCACTTTTTGATCCGACTCCCAGAATCGGACGTGACCAAAATCAGACCACTGGTCCGATCGGATCAACCTAAAATCGGACGTCCGATTCTAATAATCGGACATCTGAGAATCAGACAGAAAACTATCAAAATCGGACATGTATCTAGAACACAAATTTTGACACATCTAAACCCCGAAATTGACCCCAAAGACCACGTAGAGCTAAAGGCACATCACAGATCCATCACTGGGCTAAAATTTAGAGCACGTAGTTCAAAATTTGGCTATAAATAGTCCTCCAAATTGCACATGGTGTTTACCGTAACGGCCCTGCGGGTCGGGGGGGACTGCCCCCCCGGACCCCCGCAGAGGGGGCTCTGCCCCCTCCGCACCTCCCCCAAGTAGGTTGGAGAGAAAACACGCGCTGTGACAAGTCCTCCAAATTGGACCTAAGTGTAGTAATGGCTCTACACGAGCATGGATTCTCACTTGCAAAAGAGCAACCAAAAGCCCATACCCGAACAGAGAGAAACAGAGACCCTAGAACCTCAATGGGCCAATCTAGCCATCAAGGGCAAAAAGGCCACACCACGAGAACACAAAGACATTGTATTCAGACCATGTCTAGTCAGAGCGGAAGGCAACATCAACAAGCTACAAATGCCGGGATGACTAGAAATGACAGTCCTGACAATAGATGCTCCTTGAATAGCACTACACTGACGATCCAAGTCATCAGTGGAGAATCCACATCTGGTTGTACAGTCGGGGACTCAAGGGCATTTGTCAGAAGGCTTAAATTTACAAGCCAAGACCCGGAAGATGAAGACATAGTACCACCTGCTTATCTTAGGGTCAAACTCACCGCAGAAAGAGAGCATAGTGTTGATGCTCTCATTGATGAAGGAGCAGATTTCAATATCTTGACTTACGAAGCATGGACTCTACTAGGTCAACCAGAGCTCAAACCAACTGATGCAACTCTTAACCCTTACGGGGAACATCCACAAGCACTTCTAGGAAAGTGCAAAATCCTTGTAACTATTGAAACAGAAAGCTTGCCAGTCCTGTTCTACGTTCCTCCAAATAGCGAGAATTGTAGAAAGGAAATCCTCCTAAGAAGGCCCTTCAAAAAGGCAACGAAGTGTGAAGCTAACTATATAGCACAGAGGATACACCTAACACTACCAGGTGTGAGGATAGTCACAACTTTTAGCAAGGGTGACCTCACCAAACCTCGAGGGAAGGGAAAGGAGCATTCTGACATACCAAGCAAGCCTACTAATGAGAGCAAGGAGTTGTTGATAGACACGCAGGTTGAACAGAGAGAACCAGTGAATGAGGCCATACTTGAGACAAAAAGGTTACGAGACAAGGCCAAGGATAGGGTTTGGACTCACAAATATCGTAGAAGACCACGGAAGAAGCCCAAGCCTTATAGGCGAAGGCATCGATGGAGAGCTAGCACAACGCCACGATGGATATCCAAAGCATTGCTACGTGCTCAAAGGTATTATGAAGGCAACCGATGGATTTGGGTACCAAAACTCCTTGTTAAACCTCCCTGGTCGACTGAAGGCCAGGACGTATCAAGAGCAAAGAAGCATAGGAGGAGATCTAAAAGGAAAACAAAGCCTCGAGTCAACAACAATGGAGTGACCGAGCCCCTCATGGTCGAAATCAAGGAACCAAACGGGACCAATCGGAGGGTAGATCTTCAGCCTAGTGTGCTTGACAAGCAGATATCAGATGTAATCATTGAGGATGCGCAAAAGCCACTAGTGCCCAAGGACCCTTTGATCCCCCAAGAGGATAGCAGACATCATAGGCACAACATTGCTCATGGCAAGGTTAAATGCTCAACAAAGCAAATAGCAAAATCATTTAACAGCCATGAGCAAATCATTCAGCCAGTGCCAAGTCCACCTAAGAGTCCTAGATCTCCTACATCCTCTTTTTCCAAAAGGACACATGAAGCACAACAACGGTTGTCAAGGGAAATGGCTCAATTCCAATCTCTATCTCCATCTAAGTTTCCAAATGTCCAAGAGGTGGGACATGACGCCATCTGTAGCTCTCGGCCCAAGGATATCCCTGAGCCACTTAATGCGACTAGATCAACTCATGTTCGATCTACACAGATGAGTGCTCAAAGGCCAACAAAAGACACAACCAAATCTGATCGCCCTAGGGACTTGACACCACAATCCACCAAGGGTAGCCAGCCCACTAAACTAGTTGCTACTACTTCCAATCAGGGATCACAGCAGTCATAGCCCTTGGCCGTGACAATGCCCCTTGCGGAACATGTCCTTAGTGGTTTACCTGTAAAGGAGGTGTTGCAACCAACTTCATTGACAACTCCAGCACTTTCAAAGTGCCTAGAGCTGAGGCTGGAGAAGTTATACACAAGGGAGTTGGCTGAAGAGCTAGACTCTCCGAAAAGGGAGGCAATTGTGCTCTCACAACCTAGCAAGGCTGTTCCACAGGCCGAAACTATGTCCCATAAGGATACTCTAGAGAAGGAGAATGCTGAGGCCCAACCAAGCACATCAGTGGTCGACCTAGTCCTGAGTCCTGAGTCATTGAGAGATGCACCTTCATCGACCAAGAAAAAGAGGAGAAAACATCGAAAACAACAGCAATCACAGGTGGTTGTGGACCCCAAGAACGTTGAGACCAAGAGCGCTGGAGAGCTGGGGAATTAAGCATCAAGTCCATCCACCAGTGAATCCATTGATGTCTCTCCTAATAGTAGTGAAACCTCAGGCACATCTGTGTGCTCTGAAAAATCAAAGCAGTTGTTGCCATCAATAGTTGCTTTCAACGCTCAATCCATTGACAATAGAACCCACATCGACCAATCAAGAGTGGATACAACACGGTCACAACAAGGTGATGAACTCACACTAGTCACATCCAAGAAGAACCATAATGCAACAACAAAGCCTCTAGAGAAACATGGAAACCCCAAGGGCATGAGCAATCCCAACGTTGACCAATCTTGCTCATCTAGGACTGAGCCCCTAGCTATGCTGAAGCCCAAGCAAACTCCTAGAACCTTGCATGACATGGCAACCAAGGAAGCCCTCGTTGAACATAGAAGTGTCGCAGAATGCTTAACTGAGTTGGATGCTAAGCTCAAAGCGTTCACACGTGTCTACGTCAAGCACTATAACAAGCTCTTACATGAACACATGCAACTCATCTCTGATGAGGAGGCTAACAAACTGCGCTTAACCATCACGTTCAATGAAGTGCTCTGCCGACCGAATCTCATAGACATAGAGCAACTAAAGCAACTAACAGAGGGCCGAAGTCAATTTGAACAACATTGGTGTGAACGCCGTGTTGCAATGGCCAAACTAGGGGCTCAGATCATGACAGTCTTTGAGGAGTGATTGGCCAAATGGCGATCCCAAAGGGACCCAACATATGTGGCACCAACTTCCCTTCGAGTGCTGATTGACATTCGGGGTACGGACTTAGCTAGAACTAGCCTAGAGAGCCCTCTGCTTGATAAGGTTCTCACTGAGGAGGAGTTACATGTTGCCAGTAGACTCGGACAAGGGTCCATGCTGCTCGATGTGGCAAAATATCTATTGGTACTAAGTAAGCTGCCACGAGTGCTGGATGCGTGTGCCACGATCCAATACAACCCCGAGTTCTACAATTAGTTATTATCCTCGTTAAGTGACAAGGATTCATAAATATGTATATAAATAAACACTGATTTTTGTGTCACCGGGTATAAACAATGTCAACACACACAAGTAATGATAGTCAAGCGCAGGGAGAAGAGTTTGGTCTGACACGCTAAGCTCCTCAAGTCCTCCTCTCATCACACATTTCAAAGCCGTGTGACCATCCCCACCTCCAAGTGAAGGGCATGCAACCCACATTACCACCATAGGAAGCCTTGACCAACAACACTGATGGTGTAGACAAGTTGCAGCCCCTTTCTATACACCTTCTTCCCTTTTTTGTCTACCCTTCCGAGGATGTGCCCTATCCTACTCCATGATAACCAGTCCATACAACTTAGCATAAGCCAATGTCGGCTAATGGCTGGAGGCAAAACGAACATCATCATGGGAGCCATCCCTTTACGACAAAACACTGCATGCCTCACCCCTCCCCTTCTTGTCACATGAGCTTGATAAACCACACTAAAATCCCTTCCATGCGAATAGTTGTACCCTGTATCAAGGTCTAACCCTTGGATTGCTTCTTGTAGGCTTCCAGACGGAACACATGGAGAACCATGGACATATGGCATGCAAAGACGCTTTTCACAGCCGACGAGAACATGCAGCACACGCCCCTCCACCGGTGCGCTACGTGCCCACTCTTAAAAGGTACGCCAAGAAGCGCGGCCCCAAGCGACACTGCCTCAGACGAAGGCCGAAGAACCCGTGGGCCAAGGGAGCGGATGCTCTGGGTGACACACAAAATGTGGCAACGCTAGTTGCACAGACCCCCAACGCACACTCGGGCACCAGATGCTCAAGGGCAGCTCGGGATAGGGCAGAATTTAATGAATTGTTTAAAGACATTTTGGAAATGGTAGCGGCCCGGGACTACACCATTCATGTCTTGGCAAACATGTTCCCTGCCCAGCCTCACATGAGCCCCTCACCAGCACAGCCTCAGTCGCCTAGCCAACCGGACTCACCCTGCCTAGTACCTGTCGACTAAGCCCCTATGATGTACAAGTAGCTTGACAAGTCATCATGCCATAACTTTTTGTTTTTGATGAGTAAAGGGGCAAGATCCCCACTTGTACATGCTTCCTTCACCTACCATTAATGTATGCAACCTTAACAAGTAATGGGATAGGCATCATGGCATTCTGAAAAAATTATTTAACATGATTGCATTGGTTCAGTATACTTAACGCAAGCAAGCATATACTCTCACGAAGTGACAAGTGGGTGTAGAATGACACAGGTCAAGGTCTAGAGGTGTTTAATATCCAAGTCACCACAAGACCACCAACCCACAAAGAACCATTATGGAGGAAGTGACAGGAACACCAAGAAACCAAAGCCATGACAAAACGCCACTGGATGAGAACCCAAGGACACCTCTGCAGAAAAATTACATATTGCAACTGAGCATGGCCAAAGCATAATCGTCGATTACCCCCTCCTTCTTGGTCAAACTCTATGTTCGGGCAGGAGCCACACTCTCAACAAGGGCGAACATCTCTTCATCATCCAGGATTCAATTCGCACGATGCTCTGGCCTTCTCCATGCACAGCTCACTCCAAGTGTTACCTCAATGGTTCGATGTCTCACATGTTACAAAGAGGTTTGGAAAATCTCAAGTGTATCTCTTTATCTCAACAATAGTTCCTCTAGCATCAAGGCTGGTAACACAATCATCTCTGTAATATCAATTCTTCATAGCCTTTGAATCCCAATATTTCTCACTCCAAATGAAAGGCTAACAGTCTCAATGTATGGCATTGATTGTATTCAATTTTCCCACCAAAAAAAAAAATAGAAAAAGAAAGAAAGAAAGAAAGAAAGAAAAAGGAAAAGAAAAAGAAAAAAGAAAAAAAGCACACACTATCACAGCACCACACCTAGGGGTCCTCAAATTAGGTACGCCCAGTGACCTTGGTCGGATGGCTCCGTCCCTAACCCCCTAGCCCTTTGTATGTCCCCCACAATTGTTCAGGGCACATTAAGGGCAGGACATACCTAGGGAGCTCACCTCGCCTATGGTTAGACCTGTCACCCTGAACCACTTGCACAATTCTTTTACACTCCATCTCAATGCCATTACAATCAACAGTGGTAAGCAAGGCTTGAAAGACAATGGAAAAGTACGCCATACTTTCCAAGCACTACAAGTAGCCACTAGCTACCAACAGCTAAGACATCAAGAAGCTTAATCATGCTACATTGCCTTGACAAGACCATAATGATGTCTCAAGCAATCTTCAAGTGTACTCCCCGTCTTCATTGACAAAATTTTCCATCAACTTAGCCCCTTGCTTCACTGACCCATTGCTATACAAGGAACCATGCCGACAGTCTTCTAACTAAGTAATATCTAAGTATACACAAGCACTCAAATAATGCCTGCACCGAAATGTATACACACTTTGGGTCCTCAAGTGCAGGACAATACTCTCAGCTTCCTTAGAGTTCGACCTGTCTCCCAAACTAATTGCACTATGTCTTGTGCACAATAGAGAAGACTACCACTATCCTTAGGGAGAGACCACATGAGAGGTTTTCAATTGCAGGTGTTGAAGACTCCAATGAAAGTGTCGTTCGCTCTTCATCAACCCCCAACTCTGAATGCTTATCCCTTACCATCCGACAAGCCTGCAAAGAATCGTCATGTGCAGAATCCCCAACAAACCAACACTTGTGCTGGCCATCAATGTAATCCCCAACACAAAATAGCCCTACCACCAACTCCAACAACCTTCCACCAGCCACCTTGGCCACCAACAGGTCCCCCAGGACCTTCTGCCACACTACCACCAACACTCCTCCACGGAAACCACAGGCGTCCTTGTCACCCACGTCTTCGGTGCATGCTAAACGCTTGCTACCTACGACGGTGAGTGCCATGGGACTGGCACTCATCTAGGAGGGGGGTAATGTTAACCCCAACACGAAGAAAGCAAAAGGAAATAAAAAAGACACATGGCAAAGGCGGAAAAAAGGTAGCTCGACTGAAGAAAGAAGAGGAGGAAAGGCCAAAGGCGCAAGGGCAACCTTAAAAGTCCAAGGCAAACGCAAAAGGGGAAAAGCGCACTTTAAAATAAAAAGGCGCACCCTGAGATCTTATAAAAGAGCACCGGGCTCTCACCCGTGCAATTTGTAAATGTAGACGGGCGGTGGAAAGGAAGCTAGGAAGATAGAAGGACAATGGGAAAAAGGGCCTAGGCTACGGCCGGCCATGTAAAAAAGGGGAGAAGGGGATGACCACCCAAAAGGGATTTAGGGTTTTGTATATAAAGTTGAAAAGTGAATGAGAAGCTCATTCTTGTGTGTGGCCAAAAGTAGCTCTTCTCTTCTTCTTCTTCTTCTTCTTCTTCTTCTTCTTGCTTGCTTGAGCTTGTGCTTGAGAGAGGGAGTGTGAGAGTGTGAGGGAGTGAGTGTGTGAGGGTGAGGGACCGAGGAGGAGAAGCTCTCCATCTTCTCCTCTCTTCTTCTCTTCTCTTTTCTTCTCTTCTCTTGCTTGCAGCAATGGAGCTTGGAGGTTGAAGCGAGAGGATCGAGCTTGCACTTGGATCGTGGAGCTATCGGAGTGCGCGGGAGAGGAGGTAACTCAAACGGCTCGGAGGTAAGCTCACTACACCCGTAGATATGGATGGCGCGTCGGTTATGTGAGAGGTAGCCATTAGTGCTCGGCTTGGAATGCTTGAAACAATAAGTGGTCCGTGGGTCTTGGCGGTTGAGTGAAAACTTCCACAATCCCCTTGATTCTCACAGCTATAGTAGCATTTGAAAAAATCTCTCCTATCATCTTGCAAAACTATGGTACAAATCCTATCCAAGAGACAGAGGCTAATATAAAATCCCATCTATTCATGTCCATCTATATTAGCACAAATTGACCTCCTCTCCCCAACACCAAGTTCACAAGGAGAGCAAGATTAAGAATTGCAGAGTGGATGTATCACTAGTGGATGATCCCAATGTAAGTTTTTGGGTAGTAAGAACTTTATCCTCAAAGCAAGAGCCTTTGCAACAATTTTTATAACTAACATTAAGCAGAGTCAGTGACCTCCATTGGCTAATAGCAAGATGATCATCCGATTTGTGATGAGCTTGATTATCCCACAAAAAGTTGGAGATATCCCTCCTTTTGAAACTAATTGGAAAAATCACATACATATTCTTTGCAAAAGTCCCATGCACTTTTTTTGGTTATAGTAATGAAATCAAGGGTTACAGATTATACCATCTACAAAGTAAGGGTATCTTGGTTAAGTATGATATTGTCATTTTGGAATATGAGCTCCCAGATGTTGAAAACTCTATTATACACTATCTGAGATAGCCATTAAAGCTCATCTAAGCTCATAATTCAACCCACAACCTTTGGAAAATCATCCATCGGGAGAATTTTTAGCCTATTTTGCTCCTTTTATCCGAATTGAAGACATAGAGCTCAGCATGCAAGGAATTCTCATGGGCAGCCATGGAAGCTCCATTTGAAGCCTTGCATCCTTGAAGTTCAAACTCTGAAACAAACACGTTAGCCCCCATCATTAGTGGAGGCATTCGAATGCTTCAAGGCTTCATCCATTGGAGTGCTTGAATCAATCGGGCTTTCTTATGGAGAAATTGGCATCATGGTGGATCATGTTTCAACTATATGCCCCAAACATTGAAGAGGTATGTCAATCTAATCTTAATCTCTCTCCTTAATCTACTTGCCGAGCTTAATTCCTTTTGTTCAAGAGATTAAGGTTGCATAGGCTTTACTAGTTCAATCCTTCATTGTATGCATGTGCCACTAAAATCAATATCATGTTGCTTCCCAAAGAATCATAATTAATCCTAAATCAATTGCATTTGCTGACATTAACTTTTTCTTGATCTTTGTGCTTGGACTAATCCCAAACGGCTAGGGATGGTGCTACCAGGGCTACTGAGAGTCTTTTTGTTGAGAGATGGCAAGATCAACTTCTTGTGCGGATATTGATGATGGGCTGCATGGCTAGATGGGTCCGCATGTCCACACTTAGCATGTTGCTGGTTAGTATGATCCCCACATGGCTATTAACTTATCACTTATTACATTAAGTTTGATACATCTACCTATAATTGGCATAGCCATAGCACCAATCTATTAGTTTAGTTAGTTATGCACTATTTGAATTAAAAGACCACTTTCCTTTATGTTATAGCTTATCTATACTTTGTGTACATTATATTAAAGAAGAAGAAGAAACCAAAAAAATACCTCCCATCTCTCTTCATGAGCCTAGTTTTAAAGGTTGGAGTGAAGGAGAAGAAGCAAGGATTTGAGCAAGTAAGCAATGAGTAAGAAGCTCTCCTATTCTTCTACTCTTTCATCCTGCACTCCCATATGCCATGGGATCCTTCTCAACCATATTGCTTTACATGCAACAAAATAAGTTGCCTTGTACTCTGCTTTGGTAGAAGAAAATGCCATTGTTGGCTACTTCTTACTAATCCAAGAGAAAATTCCTAAACCCAAAGAGAAATAATTACTAGAAATTGACTTCCTGGAATCATTGTCTCTTGCCCAATAGGAGTCACAGCTCCCCACAAGAGAAGTTTTGGAATTGTATGTGATACCATAGTCAAGAATTTCATTCAGGTATCTGAGCACTCGCATCCCAGCTTTCCAATGACTCTCATGAGGAGGTTTGTTTGAGAACCTACTCAAAAAACCAACAACAAAACTGATATTTGGTTTGGTGTTACACAAGTAGATCAGCAACCTCCTGTACCTCCCAATGTCTGCTAGTGCTGATGTATCCTCAACAGATAAATTTGCATTCACCTCCATAGGTGTAGCTATCTCCTTGCACTCGATAATGCCAAATGCCTTCAAGATCTCCCATGCATACTTCTTCTGAGAGATGAAGATCTTTCATGAGACGTCAATCCCCAAACAATAGTGGAACAAGCCCAAGTCTATCATTTCAAACTCAGCACTCAAAGCCTTTTGAGTTTGGTTGATCATATCTTCATAGTCACTTGTAATAAGAAGGTCATCCACATATACGACAATCACTACAGACTTTCCACCATCCCTATAAACATACAAGTTAGTATCTAATGTGAAAAGAACTTATCTATCTACTGGTACTATGATCTGGGGGCTTGTTTGAGCCCATACAATTTCTTCAGCTTACACACTTTGCTTTCAGAATGGGAGGCCTCAAACCCTGGTGGCTAAGCCACATACGCCTCCTCCTTGAGGTCGCCATTTAAGAACACTGATTAAACATCCATTTGGTAAACTGGCCACTGCTTGTGGGCATCCATTGCAAGTATTGTGTGAACATAGTGGTCATTCTAGCAGTTGGGGCAAATGACTCTTGAAAATCGAACCCTTCAACCTGTGAAAATATGTGCGCAACTAGTCTAGCTTTGTACTTTTCTAAGGTACCATCAGCCTTGTACTTTAGCTTCCAAATCCACTTGGTGCCAATAATCTTCTTCTTTGCTAGACAATCCAATAGCTTCCAAGTGTCATTCTTCATTATACTATCATACTCTGCTTGCATAGCTACCTTCCATGCTGGATCTACAAGTGCTTCTTCTAAGTTAGTTGGCTCCTTTACTTCTCTCATAATCTTAGCCATCAAGGCCATATTGACGATGTGAACACAAGCCCTCCTTTGCTCCTCTATTCTCTGAGACCTCCTTGGTTTCTCTGCCTTCTCCTCAACAAATGTAGACATAGGATTATTGTGGTCATAGAGTTGCTTCACCCAATGTGGTAATGGCTTTTCCGGTGGGGTGATTCTAGGTTGGTGAACTTTTTCCTCATCATCTGAAGATGATGCTTCCTCCTCCTTAAGGATAGGGACAACAACTCTTGGGACAGATTCATAGTGGACTACTTCTTCGCTTGATGATAAAGTGTAAGAACTTGCCTTCTCCTCCTACACTGTATGCGGCTACTCCTTGAACACCACATCACGACTTGCAATGAGCTTCTTTGCCTCTTGGTCATATAATTTGTAAGCCTTCTGCTCATTGCATTTTTTTCTTTTTGGTTTTAATATGTTTCTCTTCTCATTTGGAACATGTGCATAACATTCACATCCAAACATTCTAAAATGTGCGACAGATGGTTTCTTACCAACCACTGTAAGCCTCATGAGGTGTTTTTCCCTTGAGAGCCTTTGTGTAGCCCTGATTTAGAATGTAGACTATAATATTAAGAGCTTTAGCCCAAAAATGGTTAGGCAATCCCTTGCCCTTTAGCATGCATCTTGCCATCTCCACAATGGTGCAATTCTTGCATTCCACAACACCATTTTGCTGAGGTGTGTGAGGCATAGTCAATTGATGCTTGATCCCTTTGCTCTTGCAAAAGTCTTCAAACTCCTTTGAGTTGAACTTACCACCACCATCTGCTCTAAATTTCTTCACACTTTTCCCTGTTTCATTCTAAACAAGTTTTAGCCATTCTTTAAACTTACCAAAAGCTTGAGCCTTACCACGAAGGAAGTATATGCACATCTCCTAACTGTAGTCATTGACAATCAGCATAAAATAAGAAGGTCCCCCCCAGGCCTATGTAGGCATCTTACCGCACAAGTTAGCATGCACCAACCCTAGAGGAGCATGTGCTCTATTATTACTTTCCTGTGGAAATGCATTTCTCTGTTTATTGCCCATCATATAAGCTTCACATGGTTCCTTCAATTCAATCATTGTAGGTAGGTGAGCAACCATACCTTGCTTGTGCATCTCCTTCAACATTGCAAATCCGATGTGTCCAAACCTTTCATGCCAAGGCTTACTTGTGCTCACTCTAGTGATGGGGCTATAAGAGCACTTAGCTCATGTAGGTTGTTCCTTCTTTCTCCTTTGCCAAAAACTTTGCCAACACTGTCGACAATTTCTGACTTGTCTTCTTGAACCTCACTTCATGACCAAGATCACTTATGGCAGCAAATGATAACAGATTTCTCCTAATTTCGGGACCATGCAACACATTTGAAAGCTTTTGACTTCACCATTTGTAGCAACAAAAGAAATACATATGTGCCCGTACTAGGGCATTTTGCATCATTTTCAACCATCACAGTGATGGATTGATCTTATATAGGCTGCATAGAACTGTATTGACATTTCTTGTTAGGTCATGTGATGGGAGACCCCACTATCCAACACCCATGAGTCAGTGGTAGATTCTTTTTGCGCCGAGGAGCACACTTCCTCAATGGTCCCCATCAATAACTCTATCTCTACTTTGGTCGCATTGCTTGTCTCTTTCCCTTCACTTTTAAAGGTACCATTCTTTTCATCAGCCTTCTTGGCATGACAATTTGCGATTGCATGTCCTTTCTTCTTGTAATAGAATCACTCTCCTTGAAACTTCTTCTTACTTCCCTTCTTCTTTTTGTCACCATCATTTTTTGTGGAGAAACCACCTTTGCCTTTTGCATTGTTAGAGAATGCAGCATCTCCATTGTTTCTTCCTTCTCGGGTTTTCAGCCTCAACTCCTCCTCCATCAATAATGCACAAAACTCCTCAAAATTCAAAGCTTGAGGTCTCACCTGAGTATTAAGGGTATTTACTAGTCCATCAAAATTTTGTGGACAAATCTGAAGACACCTCCGAGCTAGCTGCGAGCTAGTCTTTTGTATCTCAGTGCCAGCCATTTGGTCGCATAGGTTCTTAATCCAAGTGATAAATGCTTTAGCCGTCTCTCCTTCAACAAACATCTATGTTGCTAGTTGATTCTTCAAGTTTTTAATCCTTGTTTGATTTCACATTTCATACTGTTTCCTCAGTACATTCCAAGCCTCTGATGCTTTGGTTGTATGCTGAATCAAAGTCAAAACACTATCAAAACATCTTGTAACTAAGGCATACAATGCATCTACATTCCTTCGTTTCTAAGCTCGTAGAAGATTTGCATTCGGAGGAATCATCACACTAGAATTTGATGGGTTGAGGGAAGGTTATGGTTCTGCGTTAGTCCTTGAAAAGTTTCCAAAAGCTCATAGCAATCAAGGATAGTTGTAATTTTGAACTTCCACAAGGTGTAGTTTGTACCGTCTAACTTACCTTCGCTGAAGGTTGGTGGACGACTCCTCCTCAATGTTTGAATAGTCGGTACAACATCACCACCTCCTATACCGCTTCGAGATGTGCTAGAACCACTTCTAGAAGAAGACATTGTTCCTCTTTTCTATTGACACGTTTGCCTCTTGCACACTCTTCGATCCCTAAAGCCCCCTGGGCTTTGATACTATGTAAAAATTACATGGCGCAGCAAATAGAATCTGAGAAATAGAGAGAGAACACAACAGATAAGAGGGAAAAAAAATTTCTTTAGCTCCAAACAACTGATACAAAGATGGCTCTATCCACCTGTGTGCTTCCACTGTGAAGCTTAGATGGTGATCCAGACAGAAGATATGTGAAGAGCTTAAGGCTAGCTGGAACAACTTTGACTGGGTGAAAGATAGATAATGGATGGCTGTGAAGGGTTTTAGCTTTTATAGCCTGTGAAGGAGGTCATGATGGATGACCTTCCATATGCCAATGTGT
>NW_028230198.1:0-19245 GCF_053477565.2 Lygodium microphyllum | reverse complement strand
AACGATCTCTTTGTTTTGTCCTTGATTATGCATATACCAAGGATGCGATCTTCACGTCCCAAATTCTTTATTTCGAATGTTTTCATTTGCCTTTTCGTTAGGGCATCAATCTCATAACTGTTTTTTTCCAGCTATCAATATATCATCCACATAGAAAATCCACATTATCAAGTTTCCATCTTTAGCTCTCTAGTGTGTGAGCAATGGTGTGCAAGCATTACTTCTCTTGTAGCCCTCAGACTGCATAAAGATATGAGACTTATTGTACCATTCCTTGGGGCCTACTGTAATCCATCCCCAAAGACTCTTTCTTAGCTTGCAAATTAGACGAGCTTTTCTTTACCATGTTACACAAAACCTTTTGGCCGTTGTTGCACGTAGATCTCATCATGAAGGTCGCTATGCGAAAATTGAATCCTGAATGCAATTGTACGAGGTCCGTGCCATCCTTGGCCATCAAGGCAAACACAGTATGGAAAGTAGTCAATCTCACCGCATGCAAAAAGGTCTCATTAAAGTCCGCACATTTTTCCTAGCCAAAACCTTTGGCCACTAACCTACTTTGATTTAGTGTCGCGTGTGGCCTTCCACTTATCGATCGATCCACTTGAGTGGAAAATCACGTTTGCCTTCTGGTAAAGGGACCAACTTCCAAGTTCGATCGTTCATGCTGGAATCCATTTTAGATTGCATAGCTCTATCTCCCGCTTAGGTTTATCGTTGGCCGTTGCCTGCTACAAGCCTTTAGAAAAAGCTAGACGCACGCACACAAGTGAAAAGAGCCTACTACCGCCTAAACTAAAGAGCAAGGAAAGAGTAATATCCACAATAATGAACCATATAGTATGCAAAAATCAACTAAATTCTACAACAATTAGACCACTCATAACCAAAGTTAACTGATCTAGAATAGCTAAGCTAAAGACAGAGGAGGGATTGAATGGTTGTTGTAGATGGCTGAAAGTGAGGGCTAGAGGTGTCCATATATAAGTAGGGGTAGTCTCGACAACCGCACACAACCAAGAGAATCCAGCACATGCTCTCAAAATCGTTCCATACTACATTATTTTGTTCTATAAACTATACCCTGCTGAATTCTAGCCTGCACCCTACCATGTTGCTCTGAAACTTTGTCAAGTTTGCTTAAATGACCACCTACCTACCTTGTCCAATCTCCTAAGAGAGTCAATTTTTTCACTTTTGAGCCAGAAATTTCTTATATTTGCCTTTGTCTCTAGAAGTACTTGATGGAGCAACAAGGGGACTTGAGATTGCGCGCGCGTGCGTGTGCGCACATTGACACACAGAGATGGCACTATGTTTGTGGTACCCCCGAGAGCTCTATTCTAAGCACTGCTTTATTACTTATTATTGAAAGAATAAAGAATCGGTACGCACGTGTATAAATTAGGGTTAGTCAGCAAGATGGGCAGCTAGCTATCCACATTAGTCTTTATCCCAACGACCTCCTGCTCAAAGGTCAATGTGCCTTTGAGGGAGACAAACGAATAAGAGGTTATTTGAGGTACCTGCGCCAAATGCCCATCAACTCCCTATAATATGACATTTTTTCGAAGGGAAGATTCTTGGTGAGTAAGCTTTTTTTGCAGGGTTACCATCGGCCTTAAAGTTGTTTTGTCCTCAAGTGCTTGGAAAATTAATCGATGCCTCACTTCTATGCGCTTGGTTTTCACATGGGAGAGAGGATTCTTTGCTAGGAAGATGGTAATCTCGACAACGGCATATAACTGAGGATTCTTTACTAGGAAGATGGTTTTCACATGTCCCTATATAAGTGGGGGGTAGTCTCGACAACGGCACACAACTGAGAGAATCAAGTACATTCTCTCCAAATTATTCCATACTACATTACTTTATTCTAAACTATACCCTACTCAATTCTAGCCTACACCCTACCATATTTCCCTAAAACTTTGTCCAGTTTTCTTAAATGACCACCTACCTTGTCCAATCTCCTAAGAGAGTCTAGTCTTTCTATTTCGAGGCAAGAATTCTTTTATTTGCCCTTGTTTCTAGAAGTACTTGATGGAGCAACAAGGGAGCTCGAGATTGCGCACGCGTGCAACCACACACAGAGATGACACTATGTTTGCGGTACCCTCCATAGCTCTATTGTAAGCACCGCTTTATTACTCATTATTGAAAGAATAAAGAACGAGTACGCGCATGTATAGCTAGGGTTAGTCAGTAAGATGGGTAGCCATCCACATTAGTCTTTATCCCAACGGCCTCCCGCTCAAAGGTCAATATGCCTTTGAGGGAGACGAACGAATAAGAGGTTATTTGAGGTACCCTCACCCAATGCCCATCAACTCCTCGATAGCTCTATTGTAAGCGCCGCTTTATTACTCATTATTGAAGGAATAAAGAACGAGTACGCGCAGGGTTAGTCAGTAAGACGGGTAGCCATCCACATTAGTCTTTATCCCAACGGCCTCCCGCTCAAAGGTCAATATGCCTTTGAGGGAGACAAACGAATAAGGGGTTATTTGAGGTACCCTCACCCAATGCCCATCAACTCCTTGTAATGTGAATTTTCTTCGAAGGGTAGACTCTTGGTGAGTAAGTTTTCTTTGTAGGGTTACCATCAGTCTTAAAGTTGCTTGTTCTCGAGTACTTGGCAAGTTAAGTGACATCTCACTTCTATGTGCTTGTTTTCCGCATGAAAGAGAGGATTATTTGCTAGGAAGACGGTAATCTCAATGTCACTACACAATAAGGACGTGCCTTTGCTAAGGCCCAAGTCTCCCCACCAAACGAGTAAGCCGCATGTTTTCTTTGCATGCCTTTCTTGTCGGTGCAACGTACTCTAGTTGTAGCGGTAGATAATGCCACACTCATTTTACAAGCAAGATAACCATGAGATTGCACCACTAGACCGGGGGAGAAATGGATCCTATGGTCGACTTTTCGTTGTCAACATTTCCCGCATGATTTGGACATGTTTATCCAAGTAGATGATTGCTACTCCTCCCGTATAGACATATCTTCTATGCCACTCAAGTAAGAACCTTTCACTACTTCCCAATGCTTCCTTTGATATGTACCTACTCGCTATTCCCAATGCAAAAGCAATGTAAGCACTTAAGTGGCAATTATATATATAGCATACATGAGGCTACCCGCACATGATGAATGTGGAACCTTGGCCATTTTAGTGCTCTCTCCTCATCACATTTGGGACAATGATCCACACACATTTTTACATATGGAGGAAATGGAGTATTGATTATATCTCCCCTCCCTCCGTATTGAAATGCTGCATATCAATTTACTGGCATAATCCTTGTGTGAGATAGACACAGCAATCTCTTTGTTCTATCCCTAATATTAAAATGTTATAACACTTCACAGACATAATCTTTTTGTGGACAGATAGAACGATCTCTTTGTTTTGTCCTTGATTATGCATATACCAAGGATGCGATCTTCACGTCCCAAATTCTTTATTTCGAATGTTTTCATTTGCCTTTTCGTTAGGGCATCAATCTCATAACTGTTTTTTTCCAGCTATCAATATATCATCCACATAGAAAATCCACATTATCAAGTTTCCATCTTTAGCTCTCTAGTGTGTGAGCAATGGTGTGCAAGCATTACTTCTCTTGTAGCCCTCAGACTGCATAAAGATATGAGACTTATTGTACCATTCCTTGGGGCCTACTGTAATCCATCCCCAAAGACTCTTTCTTAGCTTGCAAATTAGACGAGCTTTTCTTTACCATGTTACACAAAACCTTTTGGCCGTTGTTGCACGTAGATCTCATCATGAAGGTCGCTATGCGAAAATTGAATCCTGAATGCAATTGTACGAGGTCCGTGCCATCCTTGGCCATCAAGGCAAACACAGTATGGAAAGTAGTCAATCTCACCGCATGCAAAAAGGTCTCATTAAAGTCCGCACATTTTTCCTAGCCAAAACCTTTGGCCACTAACCTACTTTGATTTAGTGTCGCGTGTGGCCTTCCACTTATCGATCGATCCACTTGAGTGGAAAATCACGTTTGCCTTCTGGTAAAGGGACCAACTTCCAAGTTCGATCGTTCATGCTGGAATCCATTTTAGATTGCATAGCTCTATCTCCCGCTTAGGTTTATCGTTGGCCGTTGCCTGCTACAAGCCTTTAGAAAAAGCTAGACGCACGCACACAAGTGAAAAGAGCCTACTACCGCCTAAACTAAAGAGCAAGGAAAGAGTAATATCCACAATAATGAACCATATAGTATGCAAAAATCAACTAAATTCTACAACAATTAGACCACTCATAACCAAAGTTAACTGATCTAGAATAGCTAAGCTAAAGACAGAGGAGGGATTGAATGGTTGTTGTAGATGGCTGAAAGTGAGGGCTAGAGGTGTCCATATATAAGTAGGGGTAGTCTCGACAACCGCACACAACCAAGAGAATCCAGCACATGCTCTCAAAATCGTTCCATACTACATTATTTTGTTCTATAAACTATACCCTGCTGAATTCTAGCCTGCACCCTACCATGTTGCTCTGAAACTTTGTCAAGTTTGCTTAAATGACCACCTACCTACCTTGTCCAATCTCCTAAGAGAGTCAATTTTTTCACTTTTGAGCCAGAAATTTCTTATATTTGCCTTTGTCTCTAGAAGTACTTGATGGAGCAACAAGGGGACTTGAGATTGCGCGCGCGTGTGCGTGCGCACATTGACACACAGAGATGGCACTATGTTTGTGGTACCCCCGAGAGCTCTATTCTAAGCACTGCTTTATTACTTATTATTGAAAGAATAAAGAATCGGTACGCACGTGTATAAATTAGGGTTAGTCAGCAAGATGGGCAGCTAGCTATCCACATTAGTCTTTATCCCAACGACCTCCTGCTCAAAGGTCAATGTGCCTTTGAGGGAGACAAACGAATAAGAGGTTATTTGAGGTACCTGCGCCAAATGCCCATCAACTCCCTATAATATGACATTTTTTCGAAGGGAAGATTCTTGGTGAGTAAGCTTTTTTTGCAGGGTTACCATCGGCCTTAAAGTTGTTTTGTCCTCAAGTGCTTGGAAAATTAATCGATGCCTCACTTCTATGCGCTTGGTTTTCACATGGGAGAGAGGATTCTTTGCTAGGAAGATGGTAATCTCGACAACGGCATATAACTGAGGATTCTTTACTAGGAAGATGGTTTTCACATGTCCCTATATAAGTGGGGGGTAGTCTCGACAACGGCACACAACTGAGAGAATCAAGTACATTCTCTCCAAATTATTCCATACTACATTACTTTATTCTAAACTATACCCTACTCAATTCTAGCCTACACCCTACCATATTTCCCTAAAACTTTGTCCAGTTTTCTTAAATGACCACCTACCTTGTCCAATCTCCTAAGAGAGTCTAGTCTTTCTATTTCGAGGCAAGAATTCTTTTATTTGCCCTTGTTTCTAGAAGTACTTGATGGAGCAACAAGGGAGCTCGAGATTGCGCACGCGTGCAACCACACACAGAGATGACACTATGTTTGCGGTACCCTCCATAGCTCTATTGTAAGCACCGCTTTATTACTCATTATTGAAAGAATAAAGAACGAGTACGCGCATGTATAGCTAGGGTTAGTCAGTAAGATGGGTAGCCATCCACATTAGTCTTTATCCCAACGGCCTCCCGCTCAAAGGTCAATATGCCTTTGAGGGAGACGAACGAATAAGAGGTTATTTGAGGTACCCTCACCCAATGCCCATCAACTCCTCGATAGCTCTATTGTAAGCGCCGCTTTATTACTCATTATTGAAGGAATAAAGAACGAGTACGCGCAGGGTTAGTCAGTAAGACGGGTAGCCATCCACATTAGTCTTTATCCCAACGGCCTCCCGCTCAAAGGTCAATATGCCTTTGAGGGAGACAAACGAATAAGGGGTTATTTGAGGTACCCTCACCCAATGCCCATCAACTCCTTGTAATGTGAATTTTCTTCGAAGGGTAGACTCTTGGTGAGTAAGTTTTCTTTGTAGGGTTACCATCAGTCTTAAAGTTGCTTGTTCTCGAGTACTTGGCAAGTTAAGTGACATCTCACTTCTATGTGCTTGTTTTCCGCATGAAAGAGAGGATTATTTGCTAGGAAGACGGTAATCTCAATGTCACTACACAATAAGGACGTGCCTTTGCTAAGGCCCAAGTCTCCCCACCAAACGAGTAAGCCGCATGTTTTCTTTGCATGCCTTTCTTGTCGGTGCAACGTACTCTAGTTGTAGCGGTAGATAATGCCACACTCATTTTACAAGCAAGATAACCATGAGATTGCACCACTAGACCGGGGGAGAAATGGATCCTATGGTCGACTTTTCGTTGTCAACATTTCCCGCATGATTTGGACATGTTTATCCAAGTAGATGATTGCTACTCCTCCCGTATAGACATATCTTCTATGCCACTCAAGTAAGAACCTTTCACTACTTCCCAATGCTTCCTTTGATATGTACCTACTCGCTATTCCCAATGCAAAAGCAATGTAAGCACTTAAGTGGCAATTATATATATAGCATACATGAGGCTACCCGCACATGATGAATGTGGAACCTTGGCCATTTTAGTGCTCTCTCCTCATCACATTTGGGACAATGATCCACACACATTTTTACATATGGAGGAAATGGAGTATTGATTATATCTCCCCTCCCTCCGTATTGAAATGCTGCATATCAATTTACTGGCATAATCCTTGTGTGAGATAGACACAGCAATCTCTTTGTTCTATCCCTAATATTAAAATGTTATAACACTTCACAGACATAATCTTTTTGTGGACAGATAGAACGATCTCTTTGTTTTGTCCTTGATTATGCATATACCAAGGATGCGATCTTCACGTCCCAAATTCTTTATTTCGAATGTTTTCATTTGCCTTTTCGTTAGGGCATCAATCTCATAACTGTTTTTTTCCAGCTATCAATATATCATCCACATAGAAAATCCACATTATCAAGTTTCCATCTTTAGCTCTCTAGTGTGTGAGCAATGGTGTGCAAGCATTACTTCTCTTGTAGCCCTCAGACTGCATAAAGATATGAGACTTATTGTACCATTCCTTGGGGCCTACTGTAATCCATCCCCAAAGACTCTTTCTTAGCTTGCAAATTAGACGAGCTTTTCTTTACCATGTTACACAAAACCTTTTGGCCGTTGTTGCACGTAGATCTCATCATGAAGGTCGCTATGCGAAAATTGAATCCTGAATGCAATTGTACGAGGTCCGTGCCATCCTTGGCCATCAAGGCAAACACAGTATGGAAAGTAGTCAATCTCACCGCATGCAAAAAGGTCTCATTAAAGTCCGCACATTTTTCCTAGCCAAAACCTTTGGCCACTAACCTACTTTGATTTAGTGTCGCGTGTGGCCTTCCACTTATCGATCGATCCACTTGAGTGGAAAATCACGTTTGCCTTCTGGTAAAGGGACCAACTTCCAAGTTCGATCGTTCATGCTGGAATCCATTTTAGATTGCATAGCTCTATCTCCCGCTTAGGTTTATCGTTGGCCGTTGCCTGCTACAAGCCTTTAGAAAAAGGTAGACGCACGCACACAAGTGAAAAGAGCCTACTACCGCCTAAACTAAAGAGCAAGGAAAGAGTAATATCCACAATAATGAACCATATAGTATGCAAAAATCAACTAAATTCTACAACAATTAGACCACTCATAACCAAAGTTAACTGATCTAGAATAGCTAAGCTAAAGACAGAGGAGGGATTGAATGGTTGTTGTAGATGGCTGAAAGTGAGGGCTAGAGGTGTCCATATATAAGTAGGGGTAGTCTCGACAACCGCACACAACCAAGAGAATCCAGCACATGCTCTCAAAATCGTTCCATACTACATTATTTTGTTCTATAAACTATACCCTGCTGAATTCTAGCCTGCACCCTACCATGTTGCTCTGAAACTTTGTCAAGTTTGCTTAAATGACCACCTACCTACCTTGTCCAATCTCCTAAGAGAGTCAATTTTTTCACTTTTGAGCCAGAAATTTCTTATATTTGCCTTTGTCTCTAGAAGTACTTGATGGAGCAACAAGGGGACTTGAGATTGCGCGCGCGTGCGTGTGCGCACATTGACACACAGAGATGGCACTATGTTTGTGGTACCCCCGAGAGCTCTATTCTAAGCACTGCTTTATTACTTATTATTGAAAGAATAAAGAATCGGTACGCACGTGTATAAATTAGGGTTAGTCAGCAAGATGGGCAGCTAGCTATCCACATTAGTCTTTATCCCAACGACCTCCTGCTCAAAGGTCAATGTGCCTTTGAGGGAGACAAACGAATAAGAGGTTATTTGAGGTACCTGCGCCAAATGCCCATCAACTCCCTATAATATGACATTTTTTCGAAGGGAAGATTCTTGGTGAGTAAGCTTTTTTTGCAGGGTTACCATCGGCCTTAAAGTTGTTTTGTCCTCAAGTGCTTGGAAAATTAATCGATGCCTCACTTCTATGCGCTTGGTTTTCACATGGGAGAGAGGATTCTTTGCTAGGAAGATGGTAATCTCGACAACGGCATATAACTGAGGATTCTTTACTAGGAAGATGGTTTTCACATGTCCCTATATAAGTGGGGGGTAGTCTCGACAACGGCACACAACTGAGAGAATCAAGTACATTCTCTCCAAATTATTCCATACTACATTACTTTATTCTAAACTATACCCTACTCAATTCTAGCCTACACCCTACCATATTTCCCTAAAACTTTGTCCAGTTTTCTTAAATGACCACCTACCTTGTCCAATCTCCTAAGAGAGTCTAGTCTTTCTATTTCGAGGCAAGAATTCTTTTATTTGCCCTTGTTTCTAGAAGTACTTGATGGAGCAACAAGGGAGCTCGAGATTGCGCACGCGTGCAACCACACACAGAGATGACACTATGTTTGCGGTACCCTCGATAGCTCTATTGTAAGCACCGCTTTATTACTCATTATTGAAAGAATAAAGAACGAGTACGCGCATGTATAGCTAGGGTTAGTCAGTAAGATGGGTAGCCATCCACATTAGTCTTTATCCCAACGGCCTCCCGCTCAAAGGTCAATATGCCTTTGAGGGAGACGAACGAATAAGAGGTTATTTGAGGTACCCTCACCCAATGCCCATCAACTCCTCGATAGCTCTATTGTAAGCGCCGCTTTATTACTCATTATTGAAGGAATAAAGAACGAGTACGCGCAGGGTTAGTCAGTAAGACGGGTAGCCATCCACATTAGTCTTTATCCCAACGGCCTCCCGCTCAAAGGTCAATATGCCTTTGAGGGAGACAAACGAATAAGGGGTTATTTGAGGTACCCTCACCCAATGCCCATCAACTCCTTGTAATGTGAATTTTCTTCGAAGGGTAGACTCTTGGTGAGTAAGTTTTCTTTGTAGGGTTACCATCAGTCTTAAAGTTGCTTGTTCTCGAGTACTTGGCAAGTTAAGTGACATCTCACTTCTATGTGCTTGTTTTCCGCATGAAAGAGAGGATTATTTGCTAGGAAGACGGTAATCTCAATGTCACTACACAATAAGGACGTGCCTTTGCTAAGGCCCAAGTCTCCCCACCAAACGAGTAAGCCGCATGTTTTCTTTGCATGCCTTTCTTGTCGGTGCAACGTACTCTAGTTGTAGCGGTAGATAATGCCACACTCATTTTACAAGCAAGATAACCATGAGATTGCACCACTAGACCGGGGGAGAAATGGATCCTATGGTCGACTTTTCGTTGTCAACATTTCCCGCATGATTTGGACATGTTTATCCAAGTAGATGATTGCTACTCCTCCCGTATAGACATATCTTCTATGCCACTCAAGTAAGAACCTTTCACTACTTCCCAATGCTTCCTTTGATATGTACCTACTCGCTATTCCCAATGCAAAAGCAATGTAAGCACTTAAGTGGCAATTATATATATAGCATACATGAGGCTACCCGCACATGATGAATGTGGAACCTTGGCCATTTTAGTGCTCTCTCCTCATCACATTTGGGACAATGATCCACACACATTTTTACATATGGAGGAAATGGAGTATTGATTATATCTCCCCTCCCTCCGTATTGAAATGCTGCATATCAATTTACTGGCATAATCCTTGTGTGAGATAGACACAGCAATCTCTTTGTTCTATCCCTAATATTAAAATGTTATAACACTTCACAGACATAATCTTTTTGTGGACAGATAGAACGATCTCTTTGTTTTGTCCTTGATTATGCATATACCAAGGATGCGATCTTCACGTCCCAAATTCTTTATTTCGAATGTTTTCATTTGCCTTTTCGTTAGGGCATCAATCTCATAACTGTTTTTTTCCAGCTATCAATATATCATCCACATAGAAAATCCACATTATCAAGTTTCCATCTTTAGCTCTCTAGTGTGTGAGCAATGGTGTGCAAGCATTACTTCTCTTGTAGCCCTCAGACTGCATAAAGATATGAGACTTATTGTACCATTCCTTGGGGCCTACTGTAATCCATCCCCAAAGACTCTTTCTTAGCTTGCAAATTAGACGAGCTTTTCTTTACCATGTTACACAAAACCTTTTGGCCGTTGTTGCACGTAGATCTCATCATGAAGGTCGCTATGCGAAAATTGAATCCTGAATGCAATTGTACGAGGTCCGTGCCATCCTTGGCCATCAAGGCAAACACAGTATGGAAAGTAGTCAATCTCACCGCATGCAAAAAGGTCTCATTAAAGTCCGCACATTTTTCCTAGCCAAAACCTTTGGCCACTAACCTACTTTGATTTAGTGTCGCGTGTGGCCTTCCACTTATCGATCGATCCACTTGAGTGGAAAATCACGTTTGCCTTCTGGTAAAGGGACCAACTTCCAAGTTCGATCGTTCATGCTGGAATCCATTTTAGATTGCATAGCTCTATCTCCCGCTTAGGTTTATCGTTGGCCGTTGCCTGCTACAAGCCTTTAGAAAAAGCTAGACGCACGCACACAAGTGAAAAGAGCCTACTACCGCCTAAACTAAAGAGCAAGGAAAGAGTAATATCCACAATAATGAACCATATAGTATGCAAAAATCAACTAAATTCTACAACAATTAGACCACTCATAACCAAAGTTAACTGATCTAGAATAGCTAAGCTAAAGACAGAGGAGGGATTGAATGGTTGTTGTAGATGGCTGAAAGTGAGGGCTAGAGGTGTCCATATATAAGTAGGGGTAGTCTCGACAACCGCACACAACCAAGAGAATCCAGCACATGCTCTCAAAATCGTTCCATACTACATTATTTTGTTCTATAAACTATACCCTGCTGAATTCTAGCCTGCACCCTACCATGTTGCTCTGAAACTTTGTCAAGTTTGCTTAAATGACCACCTACCTACCTTGTCCAATCTCCTAAGAGAGTCAATTTTTTCACTTTTGAGCCAGAAATTTCTTATATTTGCCTTTGTCTCTAGAAGTACTTGATGGAGCAACAAGGGGACTTGAGATTGCGCGCGCGTGCGTGTGCGCACATTGACACACAGAGATGGCACTATGTTTGTGGTACCCCCGAGAGCTCTATTCTAAGCACTGCTTTATTACTTATTATTGAAAGAATAAAGAATCGGTACGCACGTGTATAAATTAGGGTTAGTCAGCAAGATGGGCAGCTAGCTATCCACATTAGTCTTTATCCCAACGACCTCCTGCTCAAAGGTCAATGTGCCTTTGAGGGAGACAAACGAATAAGAGGTTATTTGAGGTACCTGCGCCAAATGCCCATCAACTCCCTATAATATGACATTTTTTCGAAGGGAAGATTCTTGGTGAGTAAGCTTTTTTTGCAGGGTTACCATCGGCCTTAAAGTTGTTTTGTCCTCAAGTGCTTGGAAAATTAATCGATGCCTCACTTCTATGCGCTTGGTTTTCACATGGGAGAGAGGATTCTTTGCTAGGAAGATGGTAATCTCGACAACGGCATATAACTGAGGATTCTTTACTAGGAAGATGGTTTTCACATGTCCCTATATAAGTGGGGGGTAGTCTCGACAACGGCACACAACTGAGAGAATCAAGTACATTCTCTCCAAATTATTCCATACTACATTACTTTATTCTAAACTATACCCTACTCAATTCTAGCCTACACCCTACCATATTTCCCTAAAACTTTGTCCAGTTTTCTTAAATGACCACCTACCTTGTCCAATCTCCTAAGAGAGTCTAGTCTTTCTATTTCGAGGCAAGAATTCTTTTATTTGCCCTTGTTTCTAGAAGTACTTGATGGAGCAACAAGGGAGCTCGAGATTGCGCACGCGTGCAACCACACACAGAGATGACACTATGTTTGCGGTACCCTCGATAGCTCTATTGTAAGCACCGCTTTATTACTCATTATTGAAAGAATAAAGAACGAGTACGCGCATGTATAGCTAGGGTTAGTCAGTAAGATGGGTAGCCATCCACATTAGTCTTTATCCCAACGGCCTCCCGCTCAAAGGTCAATATGCCTTTGAGGGAGACGAACGAATAAGAGGTTATTTGAGGTACCCTCACCCAATGCCCATCAACTCCTCGATAGCTCTATTGTAAGCGCCGCTTTATTACTCATTATTGAAGGAATAAAGAACGAGTACGCGCAGGGTTAGTCAGTAAGACGGGTAGCCATCCACATTAGTCTTTATCCCAACGGCCTCCCGCTCAAAGGTCAATATGCCTTTGAGGGAGACAAACGAATAAGGGGTTATTTGAGGTACCCTCACCCAATGCCCATCAACTCCTTGTAATGTGAATTTTCTTCGAAGGGTAGACTCTTGGTGAGTAAGTTTTCTTTGTAGGGTTACCATCAGTCTTAAAGTTGCTTGTTCTCGAGTACTTGGCAAGTTAAGTGACATCTCACTTCTATGTGCTTGTTTTCCGCATGAAAGAGAGGATTATTTGCTAGGAAGACGGTAATCTCAATGTCACTACACAATAAGGACGTGCCTTTGCTAAGGCCCAAGTCTCCCCACCAAACGAGTAAGCCGCATGTTTTCTTTGCATGCCTTTCTTGTCGGTGCAACGTACTCTAGTTGTAGCGGTAGATAATGCCACACTCATTTTACAAGCAAGATAACCATGAGATTGCACCACTAGACCGGGGGAGAAATGGATCCTATGGTCGACTTTTCGTTGTCAACATTTCCCGCATGATTTGGACATGTTTATCCAAGTAGATGATTGCTACTCCTCCCGTATAGACATATCTTCTATGCCACTCAAGTAAGAACCTTTCACTACTTCCCAATGCTTCCTTTGATATGTACCTACTCGCTATTCCCAATGCAAAAGCAATGTAAGCACTTAAGTGGCAATTATATATATAGCATACATGAGGCTACCCGCACATGATGAATGTGGAACCTTGGCCATTTTAGTGCTCTCTCCTCATCACATTTGGGACAATGATCCACACACATTTTTACATATGGAGGAAATGGAGTATTGATTATATCTCCCCTCCCTCCGTATTGAAATGCTGCATATCAATTTACTGGCATAATCCTTGTGTGAGATAGACACAGCAATCTCTTTGTTCTATCCCTAATATTAAAATGTTATAACACTTCACAGACATAATCTTTTTGTGGACAGATAGAACGATCTCTTTGTTTTGTCCTTGATTATGCATATACCAAGGATGCGATCTTCACGTCCCAAATTCTTTATTTCGAATGTTTTCATTTGCCTTTTCGTTAGGGCATCAATCTCATAACTGTTTTTTTCCAGCTATCAATATATCATCCACATAGAAAATCCACATTATCAAGTTTCCATCTTTAGCTCTCTAGTGTGTGAGCAATGGTGTGCAAGCATTACTTCTCTTGTAGCCCTCAGACTGCATAAAGATATGAGACTTATTGTACCATTCCTTGGGGCCTACTGTAATCCATCCCTAAAGACTCTTTCTTAGCTTGCAAATTAGACGAGCTTTTCTTTACCATGTTACACAAAACCTTTTGGCCGTTGTTGCACGTAGATCTCATCATGAAGGTCGCTATGCGAAAATTGAATCCTGAATGCAATTGTACGAGGTCCGTGCCATCCTTGGCCATCAAGGCAAACACAGTATGGAAAGTAGTCAATCTCACCGCATGCAAAAAGGTCTCATTAAAGTCCGCACATTTTTCCTAGCCAAAACCTTTGGCCACTAACCTACTTTGATTTAGTGTCGCGTGTGGCCTTCCACTTATCGATCGATCCACTTGAGTGGAAAATCACGTTTGCCTTCTGGTAAAGGGACCAACTTCCAAGTTCGATCGTTCATGCTGGAATCCATTTTAGATTGCATAGCTCTATCTCCCGCTTAGGTTTATCGTTGGCCGTTGCCTGCTACAAGCCTTTAGAAAAAGCTAGACGCACGCACACAAGTGAAAAGAGCCTACTACCGCCTAAACTAAAGAGCAAGGAAAGAGTAATATCCACAATAATGAACCATATAGTATGCAAAAATCAACTAAATTCTACAACAATTAGACCACTCATAACCAAAGTTAACTGATCTAGAATAGCTAAGCTAAAGACAGAGGAGGGATTGAATGGTTGTTGTAGATGGCTGAAAGTGAGGGCTAGAGGTGTCCATATATAAGTAGGGGTAGTCTCGACAACCGCACACAACCAAGAGAATCCAGCACATGCTCTCAAAATCGTTCCATACTACATTATTTTGTTCTATAAACTATACCCTGCTGAATTCTAGCCTGCACCCTACCATGTTGCTCTGAAACTTTGTCAAGTTTGCTTAAATGACCACCTACCTACCTTGTCCAATCTCCTAAGAGAGTCAATTTTTTCACTTTTGAGCCAGAAATTTCTTATATTTGCCTTTGTCTCTAGAAGTACTTGATGGAGCAACAAGGGGACTTGAGATTGCGCGCGCGTGCGTGTGCGCACATTGACACACAGAGATGGCACTATGTTTGTGGTACCCCCGAGAGCTCTATTCTAAGCACTGCTTTATTACTTATTATTGAAAGAATAAAGAATCGGTACGCACGTGTATAAATTAGGGTTAGTCAGCAAGATGGGCAGCTAGCTATCCACATTAGTCTTTATCCCAACGACCTCCTGCTCAAAGGTCAATGTGCCTTTGAGGGAGACAAACGAATAAGAGGTTATTTGAGGTACCTGCGCCAAATGCCCATCAACTCCCTATAATATGACATTTTTTCGAAGGGAAGATTCTTGGTGAGTAAGCTTTTTTTGCAGGGTTACCATCGGCCTTAAAGTTGTTTTGTCCTCAAGTGCTTGGAAAATTAATCGATGCCTCACTTCTATGCGCTTGGTTTTCACATGGGAGAGAGGATTCTTTGCTAGGAAGATGGTAATCTCGACAACGGCATATAACTGAGGATTCTTTACTAGGAAGATGGTTTTCACATGTCCCTATATAAGTGGGGGGTAGTCTCGACAACGGCACACAACTGAGAGAATCAAGTACATTCTCTCCAAATTATTCCATACTACATTACTTTATTCTAAACTATACCCTACTCAATTCTAGCCTACACCCTACCATATTTCCCTAAAACTTTGTCCAGTTTTCTTAAATGACCACCTACCTTGTCCAATCTCCTAAGAGAGTCTAGTCTTTCTATTTCGAGGCAAGAATTCTTTTATTTGCCCTTGTTTCTAGAAGTACTTGATGGAGCAACAAGGGAGCTCGAGATTGCGCACGCGTGCAACCACACACAGAGATGACACTATGTTTGCGGTACCCTCCATAGCTCTATTGTAAGCACCGCTTTATTACTCATTATTGAAAGAATAAAGAACGAGTACGCGCATGTATAGCTAGGGTTAGTCAGTAAGATGGGTAGCCATCCACATTAGTCTTTATCCCAACGGCCTCCCGCTCAAAGGTCAATATGCCTTTGAGGGAGACGAACGAATAAGAGGTTATTTGAGGTACCCTCACCCAATGCCCATCAACTCCTCGATAGCTCTATTGTAAGCGCCGCTTTATTACTCATTATTGAAGGAATAAAGAACGAGTACGCGCAGGGTTAGTCAGTAAGACGGGTAGCCATCCACATTAGTCTTTATCCCAACGGCCTCCCGCTCAAAGGTCAATATGCCTTTGAGGGAGACAAACGAATAAGGGGTTATTTGAGGTACCCTCACCCAATGCCCATCAACTCCTTGTAATGTGAATTTTCTTCGAAGGGTAGACTCTTGGTGAGTAAGTTTTCTTTGTAGGGTTACCATCAGTCTTAAAGTTGCTTGTTCTCGAGTACTTGGCAAGTTAAGTGACATCTCACTTCTATGTGCTTGTTTTCCGCATGAAAGAGAGGATTATTTGCTAGGAAGACGGTAATCTCAATGTCACTACACAATAAGGACGTGCCTTTGCTAAGGCCCAAGTCTCCCCACCAAACGAGTAAGCCGCATGTTTTCTTTGCATGCCTTTCTTGTCGGTGCAACGTACTCTAGTTGTAGCGGTAGATAATGCCACACTCATTTTACAAGCAAGATAACCATGAGATTGCACCACTAGACCGGGGGAGAAATGGATCCTATGGTCGACTTTTCGTTGTCAACATTTCCCGCATGATTTGGACATGTTTATCCAAGTAGATGATTGCTACTCCTCCCGTATAGACATATCTTCTATGCCACTCAAGTAAGAACCTTTCACTACTTCCCAATGCTTCCTTTGATATGTACCTACTCGCTATTCCCAATGCAAAAGCAATGTAAGCACTTAAGTGGCAATTATATATATAGCATACATGAGGCTACCCGCACATGATGAATGTGGAACCTTGGCCATTTTAGTGCTCTCTCCTCATCACATTTGGGACAATGATCCACACACATTTTTACATATGGAGGAAATGGAGTATTGATTATATCTCCCCTCCCTCCGTATTGAAATGCTGCATATCAATTTACTGGCATAATCCTTGTGTGAGATAGACACAGCAATCTCTTTGTTCTATCCCTAATATTAAAATGTTATAACACTTCACAGACATAATCTTTTTGTGGACAGATAGAACGATCTCTTTGTTTTGTCCTTGATTATGCATATACCAAGGATGCGATCTTCACGTCCCAAATTCTTTATTTCGAATGTTTTCATTTGCCTTTTCGTTAGGGCATCAATCTCATAACTGTTTTTTTCCAGCTATCAATATATCATCCACATAGAAAATCCACATTATCAAGTTTCCATCTTTAGCTCTCTAGTGTGTGAGCAATGGTGTGCAAGCATTACTTCTCTTGTAGCCCTCAGACTGCATAAAGATATGAGACTTATTGTACCATTCCTTGGGGCCTACTGTAATCCATCCCCAAAGACTCTTTCTTAGCTTGCAAATTAGACGAGCTTTTCTTTACCATGTTACACAAAACCTTTTGGCCGTTGTTGCACGTAGATCTCATCATGAAGGTCGCTATGCGAAAATTGAATCCTGAATGCAATTGTACGAGGTCCGTGCCATCCTTGGCCATCAAGGCAAACACAGTATGGAAAGTAGTCAATCTCACCGCATGCAAAAAGGTCTCATTAAAGTCCGCACATTTTTCCTAGCCAAAACCTTTGGCCACTAACCTACTTTGATTTAGTGTCGCGTGTGGCCTTCCACTTATCGATCGATCCACTTGAGTGGAAAATCACGTTTGCCTTCTGGTAAAGGGACCAACTTCCAAGTTCGATCGTTCATGCTGGAATCCATTTTAGATTGCATAGCTCTATCTCCCGCTTAGGTTTATCGTTGGCCGTTGCCTGCTACAAGCCTTTAGAAAAAGCTAGACGCACGCACACAAGTGAAAAGAGCCTACTACCGCCTAAACTAAAGAGCAAGGAAAGAGTAATATCCACAATAATGAACCATATAGTATGCAAAAATCAACTAAATTCTACAACAATTAGACCACTCATAACCAAAGTTAACTGATCTAGAATAGCTAAGCTAAAGACAGAGGAGGGATTGAATGGTTGTTGTAGATGGCTGAAAGTGAGGGCTAGAGGTGTCCATATATAAGTAGGGGTAGTCTCGACAACCGCACACAACCAAGAGAATCCAGCACATGCTCTCAAAATCGTTCCATACTACATTATTTTGTTCTATAAACTATACCCTGCTGAATTCTAGCCTGCACCCTACCATGTTGCTCTGAAACTTTGTCAAGTTTGCTTAAATGACCACCTACCTACCTTGTCCAATCTCCTAAGAGAGTCAATTTTTTCACTTTTGAGCCAGAAATTTCTTATATTTGCCTTTGTCTCTAGAAGTACTTGATGGAGCAACAAGGGGACTTGAGATTGCGCGCGCGTGCGTGTGCGCACATTGACACACAGAGATGGCACTATGTTTGTGGTACCCCCGAGAGCTCTATTCTAAGCACTGCTTTATTACTTATTATTGAAAGAATAAAGAATCGGTACGCACGTGTATAAATTAGGGTTAGTCAGCAAGATGGGCAGCTAGCTATCCACATTAGTCTTTATCCCAACGACCTCCTGCTCAAAGGTCAATGTGCCTTTGAGGGAGACAAACGAATAAGAGGTTATTTGAGGTACCTGCGCCAAATGCCCATCAACTCCCTATAATATGACATTTTTTCGAAGGGAAGATTCTTGGTGAGTAAGCTTTTTTTGCAGGGTTACCATCGGCCTTAAAGTTGTTTTGTCCTCAAGTGCTTGGAAAATTAATCGATGCCTCACTTCTATGCGCTTGGTTTTCACATGGGAGAGAGGATTCTTTGCTAGGAAGATGGTAATCTCGACAACGGCATATAACTGAGGATTCTTTACTAGGAAGATGGTTTTCACATGTCCCTATATAAGTGGGGGGTAGTCTCGACAACGGCACACAACTGAGAGAATCAAGTACATTCTCTCCAAATTATTCCATACTACATTACTTTATTCTAAACTATACCCTACTCAATTCTAGCCTACACCCTACCATATTTCCCTAAAACTTTGTCCAGTTTTCTTAAATGACCACCTACCTTGTCCAATCTCCTAAGAGAGTCTAGTCTTTCTATTTCGAGGCAAGAATTCTTTTATTTGCCCTTGTTTCTAGAAGTACTTGATGGAGCAACAAGGGAGCTCGAGATTGCGCACGCGTGCAACCACACACAGAGATGACACTATGTTTGCGGTACCCTCGATAGCTCTATTGTAAGCACCGCTTTATTACTCATTATTGAAAGAATAAAGAACGAGTACGCGCATGTATAACTAGGGTTAGTCAGTAAGATGGGTAGCCATCCACATTAGTCTTTATCCCA
>NW_028230196.1:0-19288 GCF_053477565.2 Lygodium microphyllum | reverse complement strand
AAATGAAGAAGAACCAGTTCTTCTTGATGTTCCCAATCAATAGCAAATGCAGGCATTTAAAGCATGGCATGAGAGAGCCAGGAAAGTTATGTAGTGGCTGTCTATCAGCATTTGAGACTCTATGATTGTGCATATTTAAGATGCAAGTACGCCAAAGGAGGCATGGGATACTTTGTCAAAAATGTATAGCACAAATACGCAAGCCAGGAAAATGCAACTCAAGCAAGAGTTGCATAATGTGCAAAGAGAAAATATGAGCATCAATGACTACCACATGAAGGTGAAGAAGATTGCAGATGCACTTGCTTCCGTTGGATCACCAGTGGAAGATGATGATTTAGTTTCTGTGACCTTGAATGGTCTAGGAAAGGATTATGCACAGTTTCGGACATCCATTTCAGTTCGTGAAAGATTTCTTGATTTTGAGGAGTTGATTGCTCTTCTGATTTCTGAGGAGCAGAGAAATGGTGGTGCATCTTCTTCAGGAGGAACTTCAAAGGAAGCTTTCTTCTACTCAAATGCTAGAAGAGGTAGAGACAGAGGTAGAGGAGGCCGATTTGGAGGCCGTGGTAGAAATCAGAATATGCAGCAAACTCAAGAAAACCAGTCCTATGGAGGAAGACGTGGTAACTCTAGAGGCAGGGGGAGCCAAAGAGGTCATGGTGGATGGCAAAGAGGCCAAAATGCAAACAGTAATGTTGAATGCTACTACTGTGGTAAAATGGGTCATATGGCTAAAGACTGCTATAAAAAGCAGAATGACATCATGAATGGAAAACTGCAACAAGGAAATTATGCATCTTCTAGTAGACAGGGTGATGACAGAAATGAGCATTTGTTTATGGTGCAGCACATGAACAATTCTGTGACAAGTGTAGAAGAAAGCAACGATGTATGGTATGTTGACTCACGTGCATCAAACCACATGACAGGTCATGCAGAATGGATGGAGGATGCAAGGAAAATGGAAAAACCAAGATTTGTGGATACTGGTGATGATACTGCACATTCTATTGTGCAGATTGGAAAAATTCCTTTGTCTATGCAGGATGGGAAAAAGAAATACCTGTCTGATGTATTTCATGTCCCGAATATCACCAAGAATCTAGTTTCTGTTGGTCAAATGGTTGAGCAGGGCTTGCAGGTCAGATTTAATCCTCATGGATACTTTGTTGAGGATATGAAAAATAAAGGTCGCTTGATAGCAAAAGGAAAGAAGAAGGGCAAAATGTTTACGTTGGATGCAGACATATCTGAATTGAGTGCAGCAATATTTGCACATGGGACCGGTGTAGTTGCAGATATTGATATCTGGCATAAATGCATTGGTCATGTTAATGTGCAACGACTTAAATCAATGCAGGCCCAAAATATTGTTGTAGGATTGCAAAAATTCAAGGTTGCAGAAATGCATAAGGTATGTGAAGCCTGTCAGTTCGGAAAACAGGCAAGGAAACCATTTCCTAGACATGTTCAAGAGAGTAAGAAGCCATTGGAACTAATCCACTCTGATGTGTGGACTACTAAAGGTGCATCTCTTGGAGGCTGTCATTATTTTGTCAGTTTTATTGATGACTATAGCAGAAAAGTTTGGGTGTATTTTATGAAAAAGAAACGTGAAGTTTTTGGGCATTTCAAAACTCTTAAAGCTATGGTTGAAAAAGAAACAGGCCTGCAAATAAAATGCCTAAGGTCAGATGGAGGGGGAGAATACCTCTCAAATGAGTTTACAAGGTTCCTGCAGGAGCATGGCATAAAGCAGCAATATTCATGTAGTCATACCCCACAACAAAATGGAGTTGCAGAAAGGAAAAACAGGCATATTGGAGAGGTATCTCGTGCCATGCTCAACGAAAAAGACTTGCCAGATTTTTATTGGGCTGAAGTAGTTGCTACAGCAGTCTACATAATGAACAGGACTCCCACTGCAGCAATACATCGGATGACTCCAGAGGAGAGGTATACTGGTAGGAAACCATATATTTCTCATTTGAAAAATTTTGGTTGCATTGCCTATGTACATGTGCCAGATGAGTTGAGATCCAAGTTGGATCCAAAAGCTGAGAAGTGCATCTTTATTGGTTACTCTCTACAGCAAAAAGGGTATAGATGTTATAACCCTTCTACTCGTAAGTTTACAGTGAGCAGAGATGTTGTTTTTTATGAGATGAGTAGTTGGTATAAACCAGTAAATGTAATTGATGTTGTAGATGCACAAAATGGTAATGCTACGCAGAATTCACAGTAGCAGTCACAAAATATTAGTGGACATGGTGCGTCCTCTAGCAGTGGTTCACATTCTTCACCATGGACAGGCAGATTGAGATCAAGAGAATCTTCTCAAGGCAATACAGATAGTGTTTCACTATCTGCATTGCCTTGATCAGCCCATGTTTGATGTGAATGCAGGTCACTCTTATGTGGATGGTGAATCCAGTGGCTCAGAACAGAGCATTGATGATGAGTTGGGTATTCCTTCCATTGTTACACCTGGAGTAAGGAAGACCAGGGATGTTTCGAGAGCACCTGGGAGTGAACCTACTTTGCGCAGGTCTACGAGAGCTAGGTATCCTGTGGATAGGCTGAAATATGATGGATTTACAGCCATTCACTATGCATATATGGTTAAAGGGATACACGAACTAGAACCCACTCTAGACACATACTCAAGTATGTGAAGTCCACATTGCAGTATGGACTATTTTATGAGACTGGGGTTCAGATACAGTTGTATGGATACACTAATGGTGATTGGGCTGGTAGTATTTCTGATAGACGATCTACCAGTGGATATGTGTTCTCTTTTGGGAGTGCTGCAGTCACTTGGAGCAGCAAGAAACAGCCTACAGTTGCCTTGTCGAGCACAGAGGCTAAGTACAGGGGTGCAGCAATGGCTACATGTGAGGTAGCTTGGTTGCATAAGCTACTTTATGATATGCATTAGTCTACAGATGGGCCAATTGTCATTTATTGTGACAACATGAGTAGTATACACTTGGCAAATAACCCAGTCTATCATGCTAGAACAAAGCACATTGAGGTGCATTATCACTATGTGCGAGAGAGGGTTTTACTAGGTCTTATTGATCTAGTTTATGTCAGCACAGAGGAACAGGTAGCTGACATATTCACGAAGGCATTGGGCGCAGAGAAGCTGCGCAAGTTCAGAGACCTGCTTGGTGTGCAGGAATTGGGATTGAGCTCGAGGGGGAGTGTTGAGATATCGAGCTCCACTCGTGATATGCCAGGGTGACCGATGTGTATTTATGTCACCGACTGGTCAGTTGCAGATGCGGTTGGTACATCGCCCATGAATAATAGCTACATGACAGCTATCCTTATCTGCTCAAGTTTGTGGCTCAATTAGTATGCCACCTTAGTTAGTTGAGTTTGGTTTGAGACCCATATATAGGGTTCTTCTATTTCTTTGTATTAGACTTCTTTTGGCTTACACAACTAAGAAGAGGAAAACTGTTTTCAGCCTCCACCCTTGTGTGTATTCCCCCATTGTGCAAGCAAGAAAGCTACAAGTGAGACTCCTTCCTTCTCTCCCACAATCTTGACATGTACTGGGGATGACACCCAACACGACATAAAGCATAAAGGGATTGTTCGTCTCATGATGCCTGATGGCAAGAAGAAAGGCCTGCATGATGTATTACATATACTGACCATAACAAAGAATCTTTTGTCTGTGGGTCAAATGGCATAACAGAATCTGCAAGTGAGATTTAACAAAGATGGATGTTTCATTGAGGAGTATGGAAATGGCTGCAAGTTAATTGCCAAGGGCAGGAGGGATGTTAGGATGTTTACATTGGATGTGACCATTCCGAGACTTAACGCAACCATGTTTGCTCATGATGAAAGTGCCATTCAAGATGTAGAGATTTGGCACAAGTGGATTGGATATGTCAATGTACAAAAGCTGAAATCTATGCAGCAGAAGGAAGTAGTACTTGGATTACCCAAATTCAAGTATAATAACTTTGGTCATGTATGCCCTACATGTCATTTTGGGAAGCAGGCACGGTTTCTTTTCATGAGACATGTAAAAAATAGCACTAGGCCTTTACAGTTGGTGCACTCTGATGTTTGGGGTCCTTCACATAATGTTTCTTTTGGAGGTGCACGGTATTATGTATCATTTATTTATGATTTTAGTAGGTACACTTGGATTTATATTTTGAAGCATAAAGATGATGTATTTGATACATTCAAAGACTTCAAGAAGCATGCAGAAAATGAGGTGGGCTGCTACATATCCTATTTGAGATCAGATGGAGGAGGTGATGTTAACCCCAACACGAAGAAAGCAAAAGAAAGTGGAAAAGATGCAAAAGAAAGTGGAAAAGATGCAGGGCAAAGGCGGAAAAAAGGTAGCTTGATTGAAGAAAGAAAAGGAGAAAAGGCCAAAAGCGCAAGGACAATCTTAAAAGTCCAAGGCAAACACAAAAAGGGAAAGGTGCATTTTTGAATAAAAAGGTGCACCCTAAAATCTTGTAAAAGAGCGCCGGGCTCTCACCCGTGCAATTTGTAAATGTAGAAGGGTGGTGAAAAGGAAGCTAGGAAGATCAAATGACAATGGAAAACAGGGCCTAGGCTATGACCGGCCATGTAAAAAAGGGAAAAGGGGATGACCGCCCAAAAGGGAAGTAAGGTTTTGTATATAAAGTGAAAAGTGAATGAGGAGCTCATTCTTTGGTGTGTGGCAAAACTAGTCTTCTTCTTCCTCTCTTCTTCTCCTCTTCTTGCTTGTGTGTGCTCTTGAGAGAGGGAGTGTGAGAGTGTGAGGGAGTGAGTGTGTGTGAGAGTGAGGGATCAAGAGAGTGAAGCTCTTCACCATCTCCTCTCCTCTACTTCTCTTCTCTTCTCTTCTCTTCTCTTCTCTTGTGCGTGCGGCTATGGAGGATGGAGCTTGGAGATGGAGGAGGCTTGAGGATGCTTGAGCTAGCATCTAGGATCGTGGAGCTACCAGAGTGCAAGAGAGAGGAGGGTACTCGATCGAGCATCAAGGTAAGCTCACTGCATTTGTAGATCGAGGGCGTGTCGACTAGGTGAGAGATAGCCATTAGAGCTCACTTGGAACGCTTGAAACAATAAGCGGTCTGTGGGTCTTGGCGATTGAGTGAAAGCTCCCACATTTTGGTTCTATTGTCGGGACCAACGGATTCAAGCTTGAGCACTTGCGCGCCTCATATCGAGCATCGAAGTAGGGTATTCATCCCCGAAACGGAGCTTGAGATAGATAGGAAATTGGTTGTTTTCGATCTTCAGAACATGTAAGTATTTTGGAATATTCTGGTTATTGATGATTGGAAAACATGGAGAAACTAGTTCAGTGTTTTGCTTTCGATTTATGTTGTGTTTAGGATAGATTAACAGTAGGAAATCACACATGAAGAGGCAGAGGGCTGCTACTGTGAAACAGGGGAAAAACCACAGGAAACAAAAGGGAAAATGGAGTAAATGCAAAGGTAACTGCATAGGAAACACCAAGAAAGGAATTTGTAGTGTTCAGGGAAGAACTAGCAGGGTATAAACTCTGGGAGGGCAAGAGAACCCCCATTTCCAACCAACGAAGAGCGAGAGAGATAGAGAGTGAGAGAGAGAGCGAGCTTGGCAACCGTTCGATCGACCAGGGCATAGAGGACATCGCATTTGGTGACTCCTAGGTAACCGATCTCCTCCTCACCACTTCAACTCCGTAGTTGGTTAATCACGTGGTCAATAGGAATAAAACATCTGGAGAAAGTCGAGCAAATCTGTGTGCGCAAGCTCATCAAACCAGCGGACTTGGACGTCCGACCCAATGTTCGATTCCCAGAATCGGACACTCGGACAACCATCCGATTGGAACAACCTGTCCGACTACTAGGATCGGACCAACCCATCCAATTCTCAGAATCGGACGCTCGCACCTCTCAGACACTAGGACTCGGAACAACCTGTCCGGCTCGGACGCTTTGGCTCGGACCCACCCTGTCTGATCGGACGAATTAATACATGTCACCAATCGGACCACCTGCCCGGTCCGATCCCCAGAATTGGACCCACCCATAATCGGACCACTAGGATCGGACACTCGGACCAGTCTGACCGATTCTAGAAATCGGACTACCCTGTCCGATCGGACCATTTGGACAAATCGAACCGCCCAAAAATGGACTAGCCCAGAATCAGACCCCCTTGGCTGATTCTTCGAACACTTGCCCGTCTGATTTTTGAGAATCAGACACGCGGACCTTAAGACTGCCACTCAGCCCTGATACACCTGGTCCGATTCCCACAATCGGACCACTGGTAGATCGGACATCCGATTCCCAGAGTCAAACCAAAACAAAACCTGACCCATCCAGGGACACACTGGGGCACTCCCCCAGCGACCCACCCCCGCGTGAACGACAGGAAGCAGCATAGGACCCTAGAATGCGTAGAACGGCCAAAACTAGAGGAGCAAAGCCTATCAGGCCCAAAACGAGCGAGAGTGAGTGAGACGCCGAGGAATTGCTCACAGCACTCAGGTTGAATTTTCGCACTTGAAGTACACTTAGGAAAGCCGAAATCCTAATTGAGCACAAGTGCACGAGGAACAACACACTCACGAGTGACCATAAGTTGAGCATTGCATTCAAAAATTAAAGGAACTCACTCAGATAAATCGCCCAAAAAACCCACCAATAGGAGAAGACCCAAGGTATAGGCAAACGCGCGGAGCGCAGGGTAGGATCAAGCAAGGAGCTTCAACGACAAGGATCTGACTCACGACCAGGCGCAAGAATTCAACCATGATAGAGGGAAGCTCAGACCATCGATTTACAGGGGAGCTCGATGTTAGCGCATTCCCAGACGCCATACAACAGATGGTGAGTAGTTACGATGCGCATGCCAAGTACAAGCACCGTGGGAGGACGGCAGATGCAATCATTGCGGACCTAGAGGAGGAGAGAAGGCTAGCCCGCAAGGCATTTGCAGGGCATAGCCGAGTATAATAGGGACCAACAAGCTAGGAGCCTAAGGCAAAGCATGGAGCTGCATGAGGTGCATCCAGTGCTGAACTTGGCTGGCCGGAACCGGACAGACCAGGAAAGAGCACCAGAGGAAGACCTGATGCTGGGCGAGCTCCTCATGAAACGGTTGCTCGATAACACCGTGGTAGAACAGAATGCCACTGCGCTAGTAACCTCGCTACTTGCAAGGCCGGGGGCAAACCAGGGCTCAAAGAGCCAAGCCAAAATACCTATTGTCACCAAGCAACTCGACAAGTACCAACCACCGGAGGACTCGTACATCTTTGTCGAGCAGTTTGAGCAAGTCTGCGAAGCCAATGGCCTCAACGACCAGGCCCAACATTCGCAAGCATTTGGACTTTGCTTAAGCGATAAGGGTAGGACGTGGTATACAAGCCTAGATGCCATAGAACGATCCAACTTCAATAACCTCAAGGACCTTTTTGTCAAGAGGTTTGCCGAACCCGGATACTCTGACAACCTGCTAGTACGCCTGATGAACGTCAAGCAGAAGGAGAAGGAGGGCATCCACGACTATGTGACCCACGTGAGAAGGCTCCTTAAAAGAATCCCCTCACGACTGACAGGGCAGTGTCGACCGTATTCATCAGCAGGATTCGGGATGAGGAATTGTACAAGGCACTAGCAGGCAACTCAAGCTTGCAACGAGACGTGGTGGCTAGGGTTTTTGAGGAAGCCATTAGGGTTGATGACCAACTGAAAGAGCAGAGCTCCAGGAGCTCAAACCTAGAAGAAACCAACCCACGAAGTTTAGAGCAAACGTCAACCTCTAACGAGCGATCAAACCCATCATCCTAAGATAAGGGAAAGGCCACCAAGACAGACCACGGCTTGGCCGAGGTCAAGACAGAATTGGCCAAAATACAAGACATGTTGAGGAGACTGATGCATCCCCACATCCAGTGCGTGTACTGTGGAGGAAACCACCTGCCAGCAAAGTGTTAGGACCCTAGGTCAAGACCCTACGCTAACTGCGGTAGGTTCGGCCACGATGCCGCACACTGTAGACTACCACAAAGACTACCATACGCGCAACCCTACGGCTAGCTTTATCCAGCTAACAGGCCATAGCCATTCTTCGAAAGGGAAGCCCCGCTAGCCCTACCGGTACCTAACGATATGAAACCATCGGTCCCTAGGCTGGACATAAATCCTACCGGTATTCCCAGACCGCCTGGTCCCTATGTGACCCACCCACCGAGCGATGCTCCCGTACACTATGTAGAGGAGCCCAGTGACGAAGAAACCTACATATAACCTTACGTCTCGCATGACGACGAGGGCAATGCAGTCCTCATGGATTACTGACCCGTGCCGGTGATGGCATTAGGACGAGGACGAGGTAGAGGCCTAGGAGGGCAGCCACCACAGGATCCGGTCACTTGTTGGACTTGTGGACATCCCGGTCACATCTCATCATGGTGCCCCGAAAGAGAGCAGCAAAACAGGGACAAAGCTGACCAAAGGTGCGCAAAGTGCGGAATTACCCATCTGTTCATAGACTGCCCAAAACGGAAGTCGCCTTTCGGTTCAGCTAATTTTCCCTCCGTCCCACTGGGGCTGTTTGGTGTTGAAAACCCCGATGGGGAGGCCACACCTATTCCCTTGCGAGTTATGACCCGAGCACAAACAAAGCAGGCCGACATCTCTCTACCAGGACCTAGCAATCTTGACGCGACCTCAGTAGGAAAGAAGAGCCACAGGCGGAAAAAGAAAAGATCAGAGGCTAAGGTCACACTAAAAACCGACAGTGTTACGACCTTACCCCAAGGGAAGAAAGTCACAAACACTGAGGCAGAGACTTCAGCCTCTAAAGCAGCCCAAAAGGAAAGCGCTAAGGTAGGGGAATACCCACACCCCAAGCGGCAATTGGAAGCCATAGAAAAGGTGAAGGAATGGGTGAGGGAGGCTCAATAGCACCTCAAGGATGTTGAACCCATCACGGAGGATGAGATTGATGATCTCTCCAACATGGGCACGCCACTATCACTGCCCCAACCTAAGTGTGCCGAGGTTGCTACACCACAAGCAGTGCCATCGAGGCCAAGCCTAGACGCAACAGACCCGCAGATCAGCCGCGGCCATTGGCCCGGACAGTCTAGGCTAAGGGAAGGACGAGTGTTTAGCAATCTCCTAACCACACTAGTGACCACCCCTGTAACGTTTGGCCTGGGAGATCTGCTTAAGCAGCACTTTGCCCTATGGCAGGACCTCAAGCATTGGGTCGAGAGACCGCAAGAGCAGGCCCCGGCAGATCCTCAAAACCAGGATGCGGAAACGCACTTGCCAAGTTTGATGCTACACTCCGGGCCTAAATCCTTGCACGTCAACGCCTTCTGGGAGGGCTCGGAGATGCACGCAGTCCTGCCAGTCCTAGCCCTGGGAGACGCAACGAAGAAGGGGATTGTAGACACAGGAGCTGGGGTTAGTGTGCTTAGCCACGCAATGTTACAGAAGTGGGGAAACCTGCCTATCAAAGCTGCCCGGTTTAACGTCACGCTAGCAAACGGTATGCGAGTGAAGCCATTCTGGGTCTTGAAGAATTGGCCAATGAAGATTGCAGGAGTCCAGTTATGTGTCGACTTTATCGTCATGAAGGGAGTGGACTATGATATCTTATTGGGTCGACCCTGGATGCACAATGCTAGAGTTATCGAAGACTGGGGTAACAGCCTGATCTTCCTGGGAAACCGAACTAACGCTGTGAGAATAGAGATGGACACTTGGAAGACCTCGCCAGTCGACCTAGACGCCATCTCTACTTTGCTCAAGGGAAACACCCAGGACAAGGAACCCTATGGGTCCTTAACTAAGTATATCCCATGCCCAGAGGACGAGCGGGATTGGATGCACATTCTCGCTAGACTCAACCTGCCATTCTTAGATCATGAGGCATACGAGCAGGCTGTCAAAACAATTGGCAAGCCAAAAGAAACACTCCCAACACCTGTCTGTATGATGGCAGCGAGCCTCCATAAAGGGCCTAAGCCTGTCATCTTCCAAGTGCCTACCAACAAGAGGGAACTCCAGGGAATACTGGGGCACTTAACGGACTGACTGGCGCACAACGCAACCGCCAATCTCAAGCCTCTCCAAGACCTCTTGGAAGAATCCGAGTGGAAGTGGACCAGGGTACATGAACTAAACCTCAGGTATAACTGGGCGTTGGTTCCCGACCAACAAGACGAGGTAGAGCAGGCCTTGGGGGACAATGAGCAGTCTAGAGATGAAGATTCCTGTGACGAATACGAAGATTGCCAATCCTTCGATGAAGGAAGTGAGGGTGAGGAGGATACCGTAGAATACGACACCGAAGGGCAAGAAATTGAGCAAATCCGGGCAGATGCTAAGCCGCAAAGGAGAGCGGCCCTTAGAGTGGACCAAGGAGTCATGTGTACGAAATGTGATCGTGCTTGGTTGGAACACATGGGAGCAGTGGATTTTGAGCAAGCCGGCCTAGCCCAACCGGGAACGGTAGCACTGCTTAGAACCGAATCACCATCTGAACTGCGGCCGCCAGGGGAGACCACCTCCTCTAATGAAAATGGGGAATTTAACTCTGAGTCTGAAGTTACTTCAGATGGTGACCCAGAAATCCCTAGGCCACCCATGACCAGACGCACCAAGGGAGACTTACTTGTCCACATGAGGCGCAGATCGTTACGGTAGAATGAGGCTAAGCGTCCCAATGATGCATGATCAGAGGAACAAAGGAAGCCGCAAGACCTCCCTAAGCACTTTTCTAAATTCAAAAGAGGGGACAGGGTAGTGATTCTGCTAAGTGCCAAGCGCCAAGGGCAAACCAGCAAACCAATCGAAGGGCCATCCAAAGTCAAGGAGGTAAACCTAGCCCTGGAAGGGGAAGTACCCCGACCAGTGTTCATTGCCGAGGACTTGACCGTGGAAGAAGAGTCCAATCTTGTCACTCTTTTGCGGGAGTACCGGGACGTATTTGCTTGGTCTTTAGATGAGCTACAAGGGGTAGATCTGAGTGTTGTGACTCACAACATACCCATGACAACGGATGCAACGCCGATCAAGCAGCGACCATACCCCATGAATCCAAAGCATGCTCATGTTGTCAAGGAGGAAATCAACAAGCTGATGAGAGGCGGATTCATTTACAAAATTGAGCACACAGACTGGGTGTCACCCATAGTCATTGTGATGAAGAAAAACGGCAAGATTCGAGTGTGCGTCAATTACAAGAAAGTAAACGCCGCTACAAGGAGAGACAACTACCCCTTACCGTACACCGAGCACATGCTTGAGAGAGTGGCAGGTAAGGAAGCCTACAGTTTCTTGGATGGCTTCTCGGGGTACAATCAGGTGCAAGTGCATCTTGCAGATAGGCACAAGACCACCTTCACCACTAAGTGGGCCGTCTTTGCGTATGTAGTCATGCCCTTCGGGCTAACCAATGCCCCCGCCACCTTTCAACGCCTCATGTGCACCATATTCAAGGACATGCTTCGCAAGGAGTTAGAGGTCTTTGTCGATGACCTATGTGTCCATTCGGCCTGGACCGAACATCTCGACAAACTCCGTGCGGTCTTTGAACGGTGTCGCTTATGCCGTCTCTCCCTCAACCCCTTGAAATGTCAGTTTTGGGTGGAGCACTAATGCATCTTGGGACATGTGGTGTCCAAGAATGGCATTACCACAGACTTCTCGAAGGTCAAGGTCATCGTGGACCTTCCACCCCCAGGTAATTACAGGGGAGTTCAATGCTTCTTAGGTCACACAGGATACTATCTACGGTTTAACCTGAACTACGCGTTGATCGCTAGGCCATTGTACAAACTGCTAATTGTCTTCGAGTGGACTGAAGCATGCCAACAGGCCTACGAAGAATTGAAAAAAGCCCTAACAACGGCACCTATCCTACGAGCCCCAGACTAGACTATGACTTTTCACGTACACATCGACGCCTCTAAGTTTGCCGTGGGGGCAGTGTTTTGCCAACCTGGTGAGCATAACCTAGATTACCTAGTGAGTTTTGCTAGCAGGCAACTCACTGAGATAGAGATGAATTATTCGACAACAGAAAGGGAGGGATTAGCCATGGTGTTCGTTGTGAAGAAGTTCCGGCATTACCTACTGGCCACCCCCTTCACCTTCTTCGTAGACCATCAAGCCCTTCTCTATTTAGTGAACAAACCTTGCGCTACACGACGTATAGCTCGATGGCTTCTCCTGCTCCTAGAGTTCGACTTTTCAGTGGTGGTGTGGAAGGGAAAACAACATTACACGGCTGATCATCTGTCCCGTATACCCATAGGAGAAGCCGTTGGACAAGGCATCATGGATGAGTTACCGAACAACCACTTATTCCATATGTCCAGCGAAGGAGACCTATTCAGGGCCGATCTGACACCATATTGGGTAGACGACTAGTCCAAGTGCTCAAGCATGGGCTGCCCGAACGACCAATAGAATGGGCATGGCTTAGGAGCTTAATCCTGAAAATCCAGCCCTACCAGCTGATTGCAGGCCAGCTCTATAGGCTGGGGCAAGACGGATTGCTACGTAGATGCGTATGTGAGCATGAGATGCACGATGTGCTCTCAGAGGTGCACAATGGTATTTCAGGAGGACACTTTAGCGGGGACACTATAGCACGAAAGGTGTTGCAGTCCCAGCTATGGTGGCCCACACTCTTCCGCGATGCCACACAATTTGTCAAGCATTGTGACGAGTGCCAACTGACAAAAGTCCCGGTTCGTAAAGATCAGATGGAGTTAACCCCTGTTATCGCTCGCCAACCCTTCGAAAAATGGGGGATTGACTTCATAGGACCCATCCGCCCCACGACACAATATTCACAAGCCAGGTACATCGTGGTGGCCACGGATTATCTCACCAAATGGGCGGAGGCGAGAGCCACGTGGAGAAACGATGCTAGGACGGCTACCAAGTTCTTATGGGAGCAAGTAATCTCGCGTTTTGGTTGACCCATCGAACTGGTTAGCGACCAGGGAACGCACTTCATCAACGAAGTGATAGCCTATCTCCTATCCACCTTTCTCATCATCCATCGCAAATCCTCATCATACTACCCTCAAGCTAATGGCCAGACTGAATCAACCAACAAAATTCTCATCAATGTCCTGACCAAAATAGTCTCAGCCTCACGAAGTGACTGGGATAACAAGTTGATGGAAGCCTTGTAGGCCTACCGAACAGCTTATAAAACGGTTGTCGGTCAAACACCTTTTAGGCTAACCTATGGGACTGAAGCTATTCTCCCATTAGAATTCTTCATCCCTAGCCTGAGGATAGCACTCCAAGAACGATGGGAAGGCAAGGAGGCATGGACGCAATGCTTGGTTGAGCTAGAACCCTTGTCAGAAGTTCGTCTCCTAGCCACCCACGCACTTATCTGTGAGAAAGCCCAACGCAAAAGCTGGTTTGACAAACATGTCAAGCAACGAGAGTTTGAGCAGGGTGACCTAGTGCTCCTCTACTTAGTTAAAGGACATAAGCAAAAGATGAAATTTAGAGGTCTCGAAACCTTTAAGGTCCGGGAAATCCGCCGAACTCGTAATGTCGAGCTGGAAACACTGGATGGTGAGGGAATGGGCTTCTTCAATGGCAGTCAAATCAAGAAGTACTACCCGCCCACTCATCCGTTGCATGAGCCACCAATGGTAGAACCACCCGTCAAAATACGAGTAGCCACAATTACGGAAATTTGCGAGAATGAGGAGGAGCTTGTAGAACCCGCCTACCTCCGCATCACAGTCACGGCCAAGCAAACATGCTCCTTCAACGCCGTGATTGACGAGGGGGCGGATTTTAACATGTTAACGCATGAGCATTGGACCCAGCTTGGCGCACCAATACTTCATCCCACAACAGTCAGATTGAGCCCATACGGGGCTCAATCCTACCCGATCCTTGGCACATGCCGAGTCGCCATTACTATCGAGTATGAAACTATCCCCATGTTGTTTTACGTCTTACCAAATGCCATGGATGCAAGCACAGAATCATTGCTCGGGCGAACTTTTAAAAAGCAGACCTGCTGCAATGTTGATTACAAGTTGCAAAGCATCCACTTAATGATCGGGAACGTGCCTATTGTCACAACTTTCACCAAGGGCCTCGTAACCCCATCACCGCTCACAAGGCCACCGATAGAAACAGCCGCACCTAGGACTAAGGAGGGGGGCCATGCATATCTACCACATCCAAATCCCCATGCACCGCGGCCTGCAGCACCCAAAGCAAAACCCCAACAGACTCACTTGCAATGGGTACCTAAGAAGCCTCAAGAACTGCCTAGAACTAGACGCGCATGTCCGCAGAAGACCTACAAACCTAAACCTAGGAAACCAAGATGCCATCATCACAAGTGCCACGTGATTAAAAAAATGTGGGTCCCTAAAGTCCTCCTACGTGCACAAGGCTACTATGAGGGGAATGCCTCGCTGTGGATCCCTAAAATCCCAACTGTCACACGCCCTAGTTCTACGTCGACCTCAAGCCCTTGTCCCCCGACACCTCAAGGCCACGAATTGCAGGGCTCACCCCACTCATCCGACTCCTCTGCGTGTCAACCCATGAGCGTCGCACATGCCCAACGACCCAAACAACGGCCATCACCACAAGTGACATCATCCAACCAACCCAACCCGCCGCTCAGCAGCCTAGCTGACTACAGCAGCATAGCCCCTAAGATCAAACCCGACCCATCCGTCCAACCAACACCCAGGTTGCCGACTCAAACGGGCCCCCCTATAGCTCTGTACTATCAGAACCTCCAGCTCCAACAAACCCCAACCACCTTTGTTGCACTGGCCCTCAGCTATGACCGCCTGTACTGTCAGAACCTCCAGCTCCAATAAACACTGGAGATGATGTGGTGGACTGCATCAAACAGCTCGATGCCACCTTTGTTGCACTGGCCCTCAGCTATGACCGCCTGGACTTGGGACTATTAGCACAACCCCTTGCAACAGACGTGCGCAATATGCCTTGCTCTTGGGAGACTTTTGAATTCGCCTTTGCATAAGCTTCTCGCTCTGCGCCGAGCTGCTCGCTCGCTCGGTCTCCAAAGAGCAAGCCATTAAGCAACGCCTCATCACATCATTTGACCCACGGACAACGTTTGCCATTACTAGCCAAGAGAAAGCAAGGTTGTCCCACCTAGTGGATACGGAATCACCCTTCTTGAAGTGGTGGTACGCTCTTAGATTGAAATGGGAAGTCGATGGATGCCGCATAATGACCAACACCAAACAACGCCGAGCCATCAAAACGGCCGAGTATGATCCCACCTACGTCGCACCTACCTCGTATCGAGTGTTAACCACTCTTCAAGGTCGGACCATGGATGAATCTTAGGGCACCCCTATCTCGACCGCATCTTGACAGATGAAGAGCTCCACATCGCAAGTCGGGTCAACTCCAGTGATTCGCTCACAGATGTCCTCACGTACATCACACATGTAGACATCCGACCCTGTGACCTGGACTGCGCTGCACACCTGGAATATAACCCCAACTTCTACGATTGGCTCCTACACAAATAAACATGAACGCCTTAGCCCCACAACATCCAATCCTGGGACGGATTTTTATTTTCCACGAGGGGGATGGGGCACTGAATGGAGTTAAAACTAAAAAGTAAACCAAATATGAAAAGGCTCAAAATTGAAATGCCACATAAAAAGGGGTGATAGAAGTTTGAAAGGAAAAGTTAGGGCTATGAACGATAAAATGTGCTATGTTTGTGGTCGTTTAGCAAATTAGTTGCCAAAAAATACTAAAAATTTAATTGACTAAATGTGCAGGTGGCGACCATGGCAAGTCAAGACAAAGCTGGCAAGCTCCCCTTCTTGGAGGAAGAACAAGTGAGGTATGGCCTCATGGTGGAAAGAAGAGCGTTCAACCAGCTGAAGTTCCGCCACATATTCAACCTGGAAGACGTGGTCATTGAGGAACCAGCGGTATGACGAATTATAGAGCAATGCCACTTACAAAGGTACCTGGACACAGTGGGCCAGAGGATAAACTACACCCTGTTCGTCGAGTTCTTGCGCACCTTCAACAAAAACAGGGGCACCGTCACAGTGCGGGACAGGGAAGCCACTAGACTAGTGCAGGTTGAACTGACCCTCGAACTAATAGAAAGGGCACTCGGGCTTCCAAACAAGGTGGAGAAGAAACCAAAAAGAGACGTCTATGCCATGTTGGGGATGGACAAAGTGAAGGTCCACACCAACGATGGAATCAGCCTGGCAGACATCCCCAATCAAGAGATTCAGCTGCAGGCAAAGATGATGCATACCCTGTTCTCGAGTCAGCGGTACAACTGCATCATGTCCAAAATCAATGTACCTCTACTCGAAAGCATCGCTGCTCAATCACTGGACAAGGTGAACCTCAATGGGTTTGTAAGAAAGACAATTGAGGCTTCGGCAAAGGCCCTGGCAACAGGAGGAAGGGCCATACCAGGAGAATCCCCTTCACCCCAATCAACCTGCAAAGCCTCATCCTCCAAGGCCTCAACCATAGGTTTTGGAGGTTCCCTCACCACGATCATCCACGAAGCGATAGGGCAGGGACGAGCGGGAGAAGACAAACAGGGAGATGACGAGAAAAGTGGCAAATCGTCGTCGCAATCCCAGCCTCATGCGGAAGAGCAGTCTGATGAAACGGAAACAGACACCGACGAGGAGGGAGAACCCCAGGCTACACCAAAAAGAAAGGCAGAGCAACGGACTAAAGCCCTACACGGAAAAAGAGAGGAGGAGTGAAGGAGAAAAGAGAAGGAAGAGCTCGAATGGGCCCAAAGGGAGTCGGTAAAGGAAGAGGAGGAAAGAAGAAAGAGGGCTGAGGAGGAGCTGAGAAGGAGGGAAGAAGAAGATTTGGAGCTGGCGACCCATCGCTCCATCGAGGAACAGCGAAGAAGAGACGTGGAAGGAGCAGGGGGTCCATACCAACCTGAAGCACCCAGTCCCAGCACTGGTGTGTCGAAAACTGTGCATTTGCCTCCTACAGAAGGAAAAGGAAAAGACCCAATCAGGCCAGTTTCCCCTCTCCTCATACCACCCATGCAAGCCACCCCCATCATGGTGACACCCCCTACCACTGCCACCCAGGGGCACACCCCGAAAATAGATGAGAGAAACGTGGTCACCTGGTTGCAGTTTTTGGTGGAAAGGGAGCTAGCAAGGGAAGCGGCTGGGACCACCCCAGCTTCAGGTGCCAAAAGGGTAGCAACGGTTGGCCGGAAGTAAAAAGACAAAAATTGGAAGAGGTTGCCACCACTACAACCATGTCCCACCCCCTACCTCCAGCAGGCCATTACGACGACTACGTGAAGGAGCTGCTCGCACAATTGCAAAGGGCCATGCAGCAGGAAAGAAGAATAGCTGTGGAGGAGCTGGCAGCGGAACGCGAATCACAAGCCGCCCTCCAGCTGGATAGAGTGAAGCAGATAATAGAATATCAAAAGGAAATCGTTGTGCTTAGGGAGGAGGCCAGCACTAAGGAGGCAGAAGAACTAAGAGCCCTGAAAGAACGCAACGCTACCTGGGAGGGAAGAAGGAAAATCCTAATGGAGTGTCTCAATGGGGAGAGGGAAACAACTACCCACCTTCGGCGCAAGAATGACCAGTTATCTGCAGTCAACCTGGAAATGCAAAGTCAGCTTGAGAAAATCAGATAGGAGGCTGCAGAGCTGGATCAATTAAGGGCAGAACAGGTGCACAGGATGAAGGTGAAGCTGGACCAGCTCAATGCGCAAATCACAGAGGAACACCAGGAGCAGTCCCGCCTGCACCATGAGCTTGAAGCCCAGCAACAACAACTCATAAAAATGACCCTCCATCAGGGGGAAAGCCTGGAAGATATGGAGAGAAGGGCAAAAGAATGGTCCAATCATAACAAGCAGAGAGTACGGGACTTAGCACACCGGCTAGCCAAGGCCGAAGGAGACAGGGTGCTGGCTGAGAATCAGGCAGAAGTAGCTCAGCTCTCCATGATAGCTCAGTAGCGCACTTTTCTCAACACGCTGCTCCACGCCACCCGACCAGAAGGAGATGAAGCCAATGATCAGCTGCAAAGGAAGCTAACCATTAAGCGCAGAGCTCTCACAGCAGGCTTGCACGTGCCGCTGCAGCTAGGAGGCCCGCCGCAGAGCCTAGAAGAGCAAAGAAGATATCTGGCACAGGTAGGCCTGACGGCACAAGAGATGGACGACCTTGGTTTCACGGAGGAGAAAACACAAGAAGACAAGCGAGCAGAAGGGGGTGAACCAAAGCTCGACCTGGGACCTCAGGAAGAGGAATATGTCCCACCATCCCCTCAACCACAACAAGCCGAAGTACAACCCCCTAACACATCTGCCGAGCGAAGAGCGGCCCAAACCAACCGTAGAAAGGAGATGGTGGAGAAGGCAAGAAGAAAGCTGAAGGCCAGACCTGTCCAGAAATAGCCTGCCCCTCTCCCACTGTGCACCCAAGGCTCCCCTGTTGAATACCGCACCGAAATGATTATCTGGGAACATCAAGAGTATAACCGCGACCCCTTTGACCTGCGCTTTGAGTTTCCCACTGCCTTGAATAGGGTGCTGCCAATTCAGCTGGTGGAGGATGTCATTGCCATGGGGGCCAAGCTCAAATCCAAATGGTTAGCAGAGCGTGAGGCCTACCCAACGTCTTGGGGAGCCGGGGACCGCGAGTTTTGGCAAGATAAAGTCCTCCAGGTGCCTTGAACAATGGAAGGCTTTAATTGCCAACCCACTTGGAGGAGGCACATTTTTTACGTCAACCTAGAAGCGTGGATGGCATTTTACAACACCCTTCCTTCAGAGAGGAACGACCCCACTTTTATGTCGTATCCTCGAAGGGTAGGAGTGGACTTCAACCCGCCGTCCATCCATGGCAGGTTCGACTTCCCCATCATCTATAATGCCAATACCACCTCCCATAGGAACGCTCTCCTTTTCACCCTTCCCGACTTGTATAGCTCTATAGATAAATTCCTTAGCGAATTCACCTCTTTCCCCGACCCCGCATTCATCACCACCTGTAATTACCTTAGGTTAATTAGGATCCTAGTACACCAAGAACCCGCACCTCAAGAATGCCACCTTCCACCCCTCTATTTTGACCCCAACACCATAGATAGGAACACCATGACTCACCTCATGATGCGTGCTGCTCTTTTGCCATCCTTCTGTGGTGCACTGCTCGAAGACATGAACGACAGCAAATTCACCCAATGCAACCACCCCTTTCTTTCTA